>NC_088865.1:13971160-14271160 GCF_032884065.1 Artemia franciscana | reverse complement strand
CGGTTACTATGGAGCCGGGTCACTCCACACTACAGTTCATAACAAAGAACTGTTTGATTAAGAATCAAACCCCCCCCCCCCTCCTTTCTAATTTTTTAGATAGGAGCTTGAAACTTCTGCTGTATGGTTCTTTGATATGCTGAATCTGATGGTGTGGTTTTTGTTAAGATTCCATTACTTTTATGGGGTGTTTCCCCCTATTTTCTAAAACAAGGCAAATTTTCTCAGGCTTGTAACCTTTGATGGGTAAGGTTAAACTTAATGAAACTTATATATTCCTTTTTTTTTAGAGTTTTGGTTACTTTTGAGCCGGGTCACTCTTTACTACAGTTCGTTACCATAAACTATTTGACTGTTTTTTGGAAGTAGGCAGTAACGTCAGGCTGATTTTTTTTATTCAATATCTAAATCCTAATTAATTTAGTCATTTCCAGCTTCTTTTTAGAGGCTATTGTCAATTTCAGTAAGAAATTCAAAATCGTGGAATTATTTCTTACTCAGAAAAAAAAATTCAATATGACAATATTTCCTACTTCCAAAAAAACAGCCACAATATGAATTTATAGATTAGGCTTCTAAATTATCAAACTGGCCTATAAATGAAAAACATAGAAACAAATACTTCCGCATCCGTTGTTCATTGTGAAAGGTTTATTAGTTAAAGTTCGAATTTTGTTCTAATTCTTTAATACTGACCCCTGAATCATAAAGGTCGTTTAATTAGAATAAATATATCTTTTGAAATTACAAAAAAAACTTTATCGTAAAGAGCAAGGTAATGACGAGGGGACGAACCCCCTCATATACATCATAATTTCTATTCGTTTTAAGTTTAAATGTTGCTCCTTACTTTCGTTCGAAAAACTTGTCTTTCTATTTAATTTCTGCTAGTTTTCTAAATAATGCTGGGAAATCCGACACACCCTTCATGTAAAATTTCCTTCCGCATGAGAAACTCATCCATAGAAAATCATCCCACGTAGCCCCTTCCCTCAACCCCCCCCCCCCCACAAGAAAAAATCTCTCCTGAAAAGGTCTGTATACTTCCCAATAGCCAATACTAGCCTATATGTAAATTATAGATAAAGTTCATAATAACAGCCTTTCCCCCGGGGAATTTGGGGGATTAAGTGATCTTCAAAGACATATTTATTAAATTTTTCGACTATGGTGAACAAAATGACTATCTCAAAGTTTGATCAGGTGACTTTGGGTAAAAATGAGCGTGGAGGGGGCCTAGTAGCCCTCCAATTTTTCTGTAACTTAAACAGGGCACTATAGCTTTTAGTTTCTTTTCGAATGAGCCCTCTCTCAATATTTTAGGACCAGTGGGTCGGTACGATCACCGTTGAGAATAAAAAAAACAGAATAAAACTAATAAACACACATCCATGATCTTTCTTCTGGCAAAAAAAAATAATAACCAACAACATTCCACATTTTTGCAAAGAGGAGCTTGAAACCACTACAGTAGGGTTCTCTGATGCGCTGAATCTGGTGGTGTGACTGTAATTAAAATTCTATGACTTCTAGGGGTTGTTTCTCCCTGTTTTTGGAAATAAGGCAAATTTTCTGGGGCTCGTAACTTTGGATGGGTTACTCTAAGCTTGATGAAACTTGTATTTTTGAAATCAGCATAAAATTCTGATTCCTTTTATGTATCAATGGGTATCTATTGATACACTCTATTTTAGAGTTTCGGTTCTATTGAGCCGGGTCGCTGCTTACTTACAGTTTGTTACCACGAATTGTTTGATAATAGTCAATCTTACAGTCCAAACAAGAATCTGATTTTTGTATTTACAAATAAAATCTAATTCCGCAATTGTATTGTCAAGTGCAATTGAAAGGTGGCTGATCGTCTATTCGAAACTGTCAATCAGATTGGCAAGTAAAATACACAGAAGGCTCTTTGGATGTCCAAACTTGATCTACAGGGACAATACCGCCTGGCCAGGATTCTGCAAAGAGACAAGGAGGGCTTAAGCCTATTCAATTTCAGGAAAGGGCTAAAATGGTTTAAAAGGATGACCAGTTTATTGGACTTACATATGATTGCATCAATGACAATGGCAATTGGATGATTGTACCCAGACTATACTAGCTATGACAACTTTATACATGGACAATTGTAACATCGGGGAGATGCATCCCGAATCAATTTACCGGTTTGATTTTACAAAGTTGATTACTCTAAAAAAAAATCTACATTTAACAACGGCTACGTCCAGAGTAGACCAGACCCGATGAAGATTTTCAGGAAACAAGTACATTTTGAAAGTGCTAGGCTTGACTCAAGTATTCGTGCACAATGTTTTCGTCCATATAAAATTTCACAGTTTTTGGAATAGAGTCTATCCACAGAATGCTTCCAGAATTATCGACAGAAAAAAATAGACCCACTTTAAGTGAAACCCATGTAATAGGCTATCTCGTCTATTTAAAAGTGACAAAGAACTAGCTCAATTGTTTACTCATAAGTCAATATATGACAGAATTAATTGTTTATTATATCGTCTAGTTCAGAGTATTTATGTTTCTTTTTTGATTATTTTGCGAAGAATGAAATTTAAACTTTTGCACCAATTTATAACGATATCTGAAACCAGATTTTTTGTTTCTTTAAGGAAATACTGCACCATATCTTTTCTTTTTTATTTCACCAAAGCTTTTAAGACATTTTCAGTTTAAATAACGGTTTTAGATAAATTTTTGAGAAAGAAGATTAGGTAGAAGAGAGATTTGAGAGGTGTCCAAAATAACGAACATTATGCAAAGATAGACCGTTGCCAATAGAAACCAAAACTTTAAAAAACGTAATTTTCATGGAAAAAACTTAAACAAATTAGCAATTCAGTTTGAATGTATCAATCATATTTTTCACAAATAAGATTTCTGTTTTACGATTTCCTGATTTACGATTTTTTTTTACAATTTCCTGAAGTTCACGAAATTGAAATATCTGACCAAAGATTTCAACTCTATGTCTATAAAGTGTAAGCATTTTTTATTTGTAACCTATTGAAAGGTGTTTTTTTTTTTTTTTGTAGGGTCTATGAGGAACTCGAAATTGAATCATCCGACCAAAGATTTCAACTATCTGACTATAAAGTGGGAGATTTTTTATTTGTAATCTACTGAAATGTGACTAAGGAGCAATTGACGTTGCTAGAAACTGAAACTTCAAAATCAGAATTTGATGCCATACGCGCTTACATTTTATTCCAAATATGTGAAATTCTCTTGTTTTAAATTTACACATCAAGACTTGCTTAAAATTGTGAGGAAACATAGTTCACATTATCTTAGAAATAATGAGAAAAAAAACACCCAAAATTTGAGCTTGAAGATTAAAATAACACAGTCTGAAATGGGAAAATTGGACAAGTTTGCAACATGAAGGGATTCGGCCCTCTCGAATCTCAGTAATTTACGATTTCACCCGTAAATTTCGTAATTTTATTTATTCCGTGATTTTATTCCACATATATTTAGCCGTTTTTTAGTAGCTTTTTCCCTCCATAGAATGATTTAAGTCTGAAATTAAAGTCTTAGAAATTGAAGTTCTTTACCAAGGAGAAATAGAGAATAAACCATTAAAAAGGTTGTGACTAAAAGCCTTTGGGTATTTTCGCTGGCTTAAAATTCCATACAAAGGAACCAATCACTGTTTAAATAGTTTACGTACGACGTGCATTACAAGTTTATATTGCACTTGTATTAATTGAAATCTGGTTTAAAAACCAACCAGGTTTTAAAAGGCGGTGCTATTTGTCTATCGAAAAATACAGAATCAAGTGATTAGCCTACGAAAATAAGTGAAAAAAAAATAGACCAATGGTATTAAAACAAATTGTTAATATGGAAATATAGAACACTAGCCTCTTAACCGCACTGTTTTCCTTTGCTGTTACCACAGATGCTACTTTCAGCAGATCTTCAACAAAAGCGGAAATTGGACGTATTTGCACGGAGAGCTCCAACACTGTCTCCAAAATCTCAATAGCTTACGACCTTTCCCATAATATCTAACATTTTACTTAAATTATACATGTTTTTCTTTATTTAGTTAACAGCACAAATATCAAACAGATATACAGCAGAATAAAGTACAAAGCAAAAAAAGGGACAAAAACACGAAAGATAATCTGTATTTTGCTAATTTTCTAAATATTCCTCTTTTCTCCCTGTTACTTTACCTTCCCCCCATAAAATGTGTACTATGCATGGGAGCAACGAAAGATTTAATACTCCAGGGCTGATATGAAAATACAAAGAGAAAATGTTACCATTTCGGGAGATAATAAGTCACTGCCTTCAGTAGACATGGGATCGGAAACCTAGCAATGGTTTGATATGGAAAAGCTTATTAGAGACAAAATATTAGTCTCTCATTTGAACAAATAAGGTTAAGGTTGATTCATTAATGATGAGACAGTTACAAATTTTCTTATTAGACAAGTTTAAGGTTTGTTTTCCTAATTACCATAAAACATACTTTGTTTTGTGGTTTTTCCGGGTGTGTAGTATCGCCTTAGGCCTTATAATCGGGGGGAGGGGGTATGCTATATGATTGTAAGAATATAAAATAAAAGGAATTTAATGTAGAAAAACTGGGGGGGGAGCAGCTGCTGCTCCTTCCCTGGCCTAGAACCCCCACTGTGGGTGCGCAGGAGAAGCTGAAGTTCAATAATGATTCCCAGAGTAAGGCCATATTTTCCACCCCTCCCTGAAATATTTTTCTATGTATGTGGCTGGTGAAAGATTTGATGCCTTAAGATTGATCTCCTATGCAAAGGTCGGCTATTATCCTAGAGGAAAATTAGTCACCGCTTTTGATAGACTCAAAATCTGCTACTAAAAATAATTAGATATGGAAAAGACTCGTGGGGGAGAATTATCAATATCGCCTTTGAACAAATAAAATTTAGATAAAACTGGCATTAAGAAGATTTCTTATAAGTTTTCTCATTATAAAAGTTTAAATTTTCTTTTCTTTTGTGCCGTAAGCCGAACTTTTCCTGGAAACTTAGACCAGGTACGCAGAAGAAGTTGATTGAAGTAAAGAAAACCTGGAACTTGAAAGGAAACATATTGATTATTGAATATATTTCATTTGATGTTTAATTTTCTATGAGAGAAAAATAACAAGAAAAGTTATTTTCCATAAAATATCTTTTGACGAAAATGATTTGTAAGTCATGAATGGAGCTGATGATTTCAACAACTATTTCTAGAATATTTGATTATTTCAGAGGCACTGTTTGGCATCAACCGTATCGAAACAGCCTCATATGCCGCTTAACTTTCACCCAGTATAATAACAAGGTTTTTGTAGAAGATTAATCGTAACTTGAACGAAATGTTTTTAGATAGTACAAGATGATAGCTGGAGCATCTTGGCCTTTAGAGGCACCTCCTTCTAAGTATATCTCTGTAAATCATGGATATTGCCCAGGACCAATTGATATCTCTAGGAACCCGCAAAGTTCTACCTGCAGCATTCACATCATGCATGGGAATGTCAACCCAGAAAATCTGACAAGGAAAAAATTAACGCATACATAATTGAAAATTTATTACTCATGATCAACACCTTTGAACACAGATCCTTGAGGAGCATACTGAGGTTTCGTCTCAACGACCGAATCCCAAATACAATCATCCGCCAACGATGTGACCAGAATTACGGCATCACAGCTATCATTCAACATCGCTGCTTGTCCCGGTTCGGCCGTGTTTGCTGAAGAACGGCCGAGACTTTTACAAATCAAAGGTTACGCAGCAAACCAACACCTAATTGGAGGTAATGACATAGAAGACAAGTCCAAACTTGGCTGAACACCGTCAAATCTGACCTTGAGCCGATTGGCGGGTTCCAGAGACATGGTCGCAGATGGGACCCTTCATGGCTCGAAAATATCGCCCCACTAATTGGAGACCTTAACCTGTGGAATTCAACAGTCTGCCGTATCCTCTCGCCAGGGAGAGCTACATAGTTTGTGTCATGATCCAAGTACAAGTATAAGTAATGAGGGAAGTTTCAGGCTTTGGTGCTATTCGAAACACTTAGATTGTGATTCTCTCCTTATCCCTATGTATTTTTATACATTTTTATTTTTGACCTCCCCCATTTATCCCTCCCCTTTGGTCTTCAATATTCTTGTTTCAGTCTGAAAATATTCACCCGGGGCAAACTCAAACCTACTTAAAGTTTTACCCAGACAATATTCCTTTGACAAAATTCAGTATATTGTTTTCTTACTTCCAGTAGCGAAAAAGAGGGCAATAACTTTGCGATTGATAAAGATGGGTGGGAAAGATGCTAGTGGGAGGAATAGGCTATGGTTTTGTATGGGTATTTTGAAGGGGTTGAATAAAGACTACAGCGATATTAATGCAAAAAATAAAGATAACAGTGTGGCGTACAAAACAATAAAGTATAACCGAAAAGGAAAAAATAGAGGGACAAATTATCGCCGCCAACAACATATATAGTAGATTAAATAATACAGATATTATTGTTGTTAGCTGTGATGTTGATATACACGACGATGAAGATGACGCCTAAGGTAGTGACATCAATGGAAGTAAGAATGATAATGATGAATTCAATGATAGTGGTGACCTTTGGTTCCTGATATATATATATATATATATATATATATATATATATATATATATATATATATATATATATATATATATATATATATATATATATATTGATTTTAGACAAGGGCACTTCGTAGGAGTTGTCGCAGAAACTTCAAAACAGGCTGATTCGATTGGAAATTTAGACAGCTGGTGCCCTTTTTAATAGTTAAAAGTGACTGCGGGGCATCCAGCTCCCCCCCCCCCCCACGCCAATCATTTCCCATAACACATCCAATCAAAGTTTTGAGGTAGCAATTTTGTTTATCGTAGTTGAAAAGTACAGAAATTATGTCTTTTTTGATGACCAGCCCCCCCCCCTCCACAGCCCTTACGGCAAGGGTTGTAAGCCATGCATCGGGGGCATATAAGGTTTTTATTGAAAGTGTGTTCGTTTAAACTTTAGAGGGAGCTCATTATATCGGTAGCTAGAAGTTAAACTGTCCTTTTAAGACTCGAAAGTGATTGGAGGACAGCCACACCACCCCCCCCCCCCCGCCAATCATCAACCTAAACACATCCAATCAAAATTTGAGATTACAATTTTGTTTATCATCGTTAAAAGGCTTGGAAATTATATATTTCAGGATGACAGCCCCCCCAGCCCTCAGGGCAAGGGTTGTAAATTATACACTGGGGGTATATGAGGTTATTATCGAAAGGGTGGTCGCATAAACTTCGGAGGGGGCTCATTGGATGGTTAATCAGAAGTTCCAATGCCCTTTTTAAGAGTCAAAGGATCGAAGGGCAGATACCCCCTTCCGTTCATTATCCATATTATATATTTATATTAAAAATATAAAATTATAAACTGAAAGTCCATAAACAATAAAGACTAAGCCAAAAAAATTCAAGTTAAAAAAAGGTTTTATGTCTAAATTCTTGTAGTTATGTTTCATTTAAAAAAATAGAATAATAGTGCCTCAATTAGTAGCTTTTAGAAAATAAATAATTTTATTTTTTTGCAGGAATTCATTTTATTCTTTGAATTGAAATCGACTAATCTATTCGGGTCTTTTATGCATTTTTAAGAAATAGGTTTGGAATGAAGGAATATTAATAAAACTTTAGTGCATATCAGCCTCATGGAACTAGATTGATATTAGAAAATGTAATCGCAATAATTTTGAGAGCTTTTGCTACTCTGTTTATTTTCAATGTTACAATTATAAAAGAGAAATTACTTAAAATATATATTGCTTTCAGTAAAGTGCAAATGACAATCGCGCTATAATTGGAGTGCAAAAGAGAAAATTTCCCACTAATTTCTGTTCGTTTTGAGTTTGAGTGGAATGTCAATTTTATTTTTGGTACATTCAAAGTTCATTATTTGTTTCATTTCTTGTTAAGTTTAATATCTGCTTATTTTAACTTTAATATTTGTCTTATAATATATATTCTTTTATAATAATTGGGGTACAACAAAGACAACTTTCTCGTTAATTTATCTAGTAATTCCTGTTCGTTTTGAGTTACACATTAATTTTATTTTTTGTTAGCTGTAAGTTCACTATTGGTTTCATTTTTATTAAGTTGTTTCTTTTAATTTTGAATTGATTATTCATTACAAGGTCTGCTACATTTTTACTCTGTTGAATATACATTTGGTTAACTTTGGTTACTTTTGTTAAGTGAAAATCTCTTGAAAAAATTAGGAAAAATTGTAGAGATTTTGGTTTTATATTACTTTCTTCCTATTTCCCAATCCCCAGAGAAGAAAATTCTCTAAGGTTCGATTTTTGTCCAAGCACGTCTGAGTCATGGAAGATTGCTCCAAGAAAGTGGGTCAAAGCACGAAAAAATATATTGTTTAGGTGGGAATTTCCTGGTAATCTTCCTGCTCCTTTCTGTGCATGTGTGATTCAAAATTGACCAAGTGTTAAGAGTTATGTTTTAAGAAATGTATTTTGTCTCTTTTGAGTTTTGATTTTCTGATTGATTTTTGTCAAATTCTGTTTGAGAATTAAGTAATTAGTTCCCATATTCCCCCGCCTAGATTTAAAAAAATTCTGTTTTTTCCTTGAAAATCTTTTTTGGGTATTTTTATTGAAAAAAGTACCAATCAACAATATCACCCCACCCCCACATTTGAACAAATAAACCCCTCCCAATATCTTCATGAGCTGTCACAACTACTTGTTGGATATTGCTTTTTGCCAATTGCAATCTGTTTGTGTCGGTTGGACTATCCCAGGTTGAGTTCTGTTGGGTTGATTTTCATCAGGATTGAATTTTGCTTGGTTGGATTTTCGCTTGACAGAGCTTGGCAGGGTGAAATTTTGCGTGGATTAAATATTTCCAGGTTGAGTTTGGATGATTTGAATTTTATTTTGTGCATCATTACATATACAGTAAGTTGAATGTTTTCAAGTTGAGTCGAGACGATTTAGGTTTGTGTGGATTAACAGGCTGGGATCTGAGTTTTGTAGGTAAAATTTTTTGAGGGCTGAATTTTGAAGAATCTGTTTAATTCCTTTGGATTATTTTCCTCCTTTCCTTTCTTACCTATTTTAAGAGCAAAATACAGTGAAGTTTGGTGACAAAACTTGTTCATTCCATTAAATCCTTCGGCTTTCTGCTTTTATTTTCTGAAAAAATTGAAGTTCTAACTTCTTTTCTACAAAAGGAGACAATAGAAGTGATTTGACGAAGTGCTGCAGAAAACTGACTCTAAGAGGACTGAATTGTTCTCCATCTCAAATGCTTTTGATAGAAAATCGATCCCCAAAGCAATTCTAGCGTCAGAGCCGAGGAGGATTTTTCTCTTGTATTGGGAAAAGAGGTTACTGAATCGGAAAACAAGGTTTTCGCATTTCACCCATACTTATCTATTTTTTTTTTTTTTTCAAACACATGTATGCAGTTCAGTTCTTGCTGGTCCAGTGGGGTCAATTTGCTTCTTTTTTTCCTCTCTTTCCCAAGCAGATTTCGTGAAAATCCTTTTTGGGCGTTTTCATTGGAAAAATGTCTAATGTGACATTTTCACAAATAAAAAAACAACCAAGAACTCCTGCCCTCCTCCAGATTTGGAAAAAAGTAAATTTTGTGCCTTTCCCCGCTAAATTTGTGTATATTGTTGTAATCAACCGCTTTCAAAGTAATCAAATCACCGCTTTTAAAAAAATCACTAGTTTTGTTACTGAATAGGTGTTGCGGTGTTGCGGACCAAATGCGCAACACACAGCAGTGTTGCGGAGCAACAGTGCTGTTTCCCTTGACTCTCGTAATTACTAGAATACGAAACTGTAAAATTTTATCTTTTTTATATAATTTTAAGATTGTTAAACAGAGAAAAGAGATTCATCGGAAGTTTACAAAATTCATTGTAGGCTTCCAAAAGAAAATGTTAAAAAAAATTCCTGCCTATAAAGGAAAAGACCTGAACTTCCCTAGCTCCAGAAGTAACTTCTTAAAAGTGATGTGATTCGGGCTCATATAAGAATATATCAGGTTACAACAATTGCTGCAACCTAGCAAATAACGGAGTAACCAAAAATCTAAGAATTCGTTTGAAAATAAAACTGTCAAGTAAAAAAAAATGACAATTGAAGCTTATTCAGGAACAGTAACTATTAGTTCAATTGGTCTTAATGGTATAAGTTATTTGCAAAAAAAAAAAGAATGTGAGAATCGTTCCCAGTTTTTTTTTTCTTTGTCGCTAGCTCGGCCCAAGGACATCATAGAGAGTTGTTTAAAATCTCATTTCAGAGCTAATTTTTACCTCCAATCGCTTTTTATAAATTTTAACTTGATAAAGCTATTATAAATGTCATATGACAGCCAAAAGTGATATTTGGGTGCCATTACCGGAAGGACTAAGCGCGGCTCTGGAACATCATAGAGATCTGTTCAAAAGATGATTTAGAAGCTATTCGTGACATGTAGTTGTTTCTAAAAAAAAATTGACTTGATGCCGCCACATAAATACCCAAACATAAGGGCACTCTTAAAGCCCATATGGCAACCAAACATTGCAATTTGAGTGCCATTTTCGCAATGATAAGGCTGGGTGGGGCACTGGAAAATCGAAGAGAACTGTTTCAGGGCTATTTTAAAATTTAATCTATATTTCAAACATATTTTTATGAAGTCAACTTGACAACGTCATCATAAAGTGCCATATCACGCCCAAAAAGCGTACCTGGAGTTGTTTTTCCAACTTTTCAATGAGAATACCAAAAAAAGATATTCTCTAATGAAATGACTCCAAAAAAAGTTATTTCTCAATATCTAGGTATGGGTATGAAACTAGGGGGCGCGGGTATCCCCCTCAATTGCCGTCAATAGAACTAGCACGCAGCCAACATCGTAGAGAAAGGTTTAAAGGCTCAATTCAAAGCTGTTGATCATTTCAGCGCACTTTTTATAGATTTATAGCTGAGAACATCACGTTAAACCTATACTTTATGTTCAATTTTAGCAACTCATGCTAGCTTCTTTAGCTTTTTTTGCCTCCGCTGGAAAAAGATCTTCTTATGAGGTTTATTATGAATATTTTTAAAACCTAAGAAAAAAGTATAAAAACTAATTTACATTAAAACTTAAAACGAACAGAAATTACTCCGTATCTGAAAGGGGCTTTTCCTCCTCAACCCCCCGCTCTTTACGCTAAAGTTTCTTACTGTTTTAAAAAGTAGAGTTAAGAGAAAGAGTCGAACTTTAGCGCCAAGAGCGGGGCGTTGAGGAGGAAAAGCCCCTTTCACATACGGAGTAATTTCTGTTCGTTTTAAGTTTTAATGTTGCTCCTTACTTTCATTTAAAAAAAAACTTGTTTTTTTATTTAGTTTCAAAAAGCGATGTCTTTCTTATGAAAGTAAAGACTTAAGTTGAAACTTAAAATGATCAAACAATTTTTTTTGGTTTACGTAACATATTTTTGAGAAACTGTTTCAAATAAAGTGACCCGTGATATTTCCCTACATTTGTAGAATTCCAAAAAACTAGCACTTTACTGAACCCATGGAACCGAGGCAACATAACAGAAATAGAAGCACAAAAATTCTTAATTGTCTTTTACCGGCCAAGGAAATTAGTAAACTTTACGACACGATTTTAACTTTCTAGAAAACTCAAGAAAGCTTAGTTTTCTAACTCAGAAAGCTGATGTATTATGTAGCATATCTGTGACGTCTTGGTTTTTCTATTTTGTTTTTCTTTTGACCCTTATAACCTCGAAAAGGGAATGCCTAAACTGTTTTAACCTTGGCACGAGGTTAATACAAGTCTTAAAAAAAAATTTCTTGCTCTCCTGTCCCCTAAATTATATCGTTTCCATTTCCATATCTCAGGGATTGTTATTATTATTCTTTTCTTTTTGAACAAAAAGAACCCGCCACTGTTCGACGTCCTCGAGTACCCTAAAGATATATGAGAAAATTTCTAGAAATCAATAATTCTAACGTGTGTAGCAACAATAAATGGATAGAAATAAAATAAACAGAAAAAAAAACAAATTTATTCCCTCGCTCAAATGCTAGCGTAAATGACTGTAAGAGAAATAATAAAGAGCATGGAGTGTAAAAAATATGTCACGTTGTTATATTGAGTCCGTGTTTTCGTATTATAGTTTGGTCGCCAAATAACTTTTTTTAAAGAAAAATTTTTAATTTTATATATAACTCAATATGCTTCTTGGATTCTGGGGTTTTTCATAAAAGAACCGCTTTACTGTATTCCAAAAGACTATGAACGCCTTTCTGGAGGAAACAGCTGGCCTGGGATTAATTTTTTTTTTTTATCTGTTCCTTTATAAAAAAAAAAAAAAAAAAAAAAAAAAAAAAAAAAACGCTTTCTAGATCATCGTAGCTGAGACAATATACTATTTTTTGTACTTTTCTTGGGAATTTCTTATATGTACTACAGTAGATTACCAAAAGTAAAGCAGAGAGTGTTAAGGTAGGGTCTAATAGGAGCAGAATTTCGTCTCGTATCTGAAATTTAAGTCGCCGAATTACGAATTTACGTCGAATACCGCTTGTATTCGACGAATGCTCAACTAACTCGTTTTCAAAGTAAACAAAAACGTCTTATACACGCACTGCAAAAATGTAGTATGGGTCATTTTGTAAATGCGTATCCAAAAGAGTCTGCGATCAGACTTGTTGCTACTATTACTACTACTAACAACTCATTTTAGTGCCAAGCCGCATAAGGTCAACATAGCTGCAAACACTCCTCTTCATCCCAATCCGTTTAAAGCTTCACTATTTACTTTGTCACGTGCAGTTCTATTGTTCTCTAAGTCATTTCTTATGACATCATCCCACCTGGACAACCTGTTTTTTGCCGTAATTGTATTGAAAAATAGCTACAGACCCATCAGCGCTCGAGAAATTTACCGTCTTCTATCAGAAAAAGAATAAAGGATATTCAGAGCAATTTGTTAATAATTGTTGTTAATAACTCCTTGAACTTGTGCAACAACTTCATGAGAAAGGCTAAGTTGTGTTTTCAGGCACCGGTTTTGAAGCGTGTTTTGAGCGTGATCGACAAAAATCGTTTTCAGGTTCTGTGTGTTCAAACCAGCAAAACGTTTTCATCTTATGGGTTCCAAGTGTGTTGACACGGCTTCTTCCAAACAGCAATGCACTAGAATCGTATGGTTGAACACGAGTTCTGAGAAGGCATTCGCCGTGTTGAACGAGGCACTTAAAACGATAATATGCTAAACCTGTGTTGAACTCCGTGTTGGATGTGGGTGGCCTGAAAATAATCCTCTAGGTATGCGAAACATATTAGCTATGCTGAGATCGTTACACGCCGTCGCCATTATAATAGGTATAATCTCGCGACGAGGAACGTAATTCGGCGTTGTTTTTTTTGTTTGTCGGAGCGTACGTTTGACATTTTTATATCATGCTATATTTTGTTTCGTCTAGGCGTTGCCCTTTCTTTTCTCGAAAGTGATTATAATCTAACTTGGATTTCTTGTTCCGGCATTGCAAGTTTCTTCTTTATTTTTTTAAGTTCTTATCAGAATAGAAAAGTAATTGCTGATATTATGCCTGTTTTGCGTCATGATCAGTTTAGATTTGCCTTTGATAACTGGCTACAATGGGCCCGATCATCGCATTTGGTTAAGCAACCTGCTCAGTTTTATTAAAGCTGGATCTCTGGAGAAGCATGATGATTGTCCGGGGAGTAACTAAGAATTTCCCCAGGAATTTTCCTCGAAGACTTCGGAGTCTCACCTAATGACATTTGCTTGGTCGTTTTCGCTTGACATAAGGTGCTGTCTTACATCAGAAATTAGTTTTACCGTTTGAATCGGAGACAATAGCAAGCCTACAATCCCTCCACCTTCTTTTGGTTTTTGTAAAGTTGCATCCCTATTCTTATGAACAAAAGATAAACGGATACCTCATATAATTCAAGCAGTCTCATAAAATCAACGGAATAAATTAATTACACCGGCTCTGGAGACTGCGGTGTATCAATAGTCTAACAACCTGAAGCAGAATCTTTGCCAAAAGCTACAGTAGAAATCGTTATGATTTTCATTTGGGCTTTGTTAGAACTAAACTACAGGAAAATAAAAGGGATTAAAGATCTATGATGTCTGGCAACCGTCGGCGGTTGGGTGGGTGGGTGTAACCCCTTTTCAAAAGCATCTTTTGAAATATGGGGAGAAGATATATATATATATATATATATATATATATATATATATATATATATATATATATATATATATATATATATATATATATATATTTACTTAAAAAAAATGAAGATACAGAACAAGTTTTGATGTCTAGGGGGGGGCTGTACAATTTTGATGCTTTTTTAATTCTAAAATATAGGAAGAGGACTAAAACTTCTTTTGCTTCATTTTAAAGCCTTTATTTTATTTCTGTTGGAAAATTTTTTGTTGTTTGTTTGAATTTCAACTCAACTACCATAGTTGATTCCTACATTAATCTTTGACTTGAAACTCAGTTTCCCTTAGAAAAATCAGAATGGGCACTGAAGTTATGTACAAAATTGTAGAAAAAGCCAAGACAGATAGTCCAATTAAGTGGGCATCAAGTCACGATTCATTTTACCCCCTTCATTGCCATTATTACCGTCTCCCACTTATGCTACACCTCTCATGCATGTCACTACACAATACCGAACTAGAGTCAACCTTGTCAGAGGTTCTACCCTAACGTTCTTCACTTATATCTGAAAATTTTCAGATATAAGTGAAAATTTTTACGATGGGTCTCCCCGGGGAACACACGCTGGTTGATAGTAGTATACTTGAAAATTTTCAGCTCATGCCTGTCACTCCACAATGCCAAACTAGAGTCAACCTTTTGAGGTTCTAACCGGTTGATTCACGCTGGGGGAGTCAAGTTGCAATTATATTGACTAGTTGCAAATATATCTGCATTTATATATATATATATATATATATATATATATATATATATATATATATATATATATATATATATATATATATATATATATATATATATATATATACTAATGTTTACGAAAAGGTAAATATAGAGGACGAGAATTTAATTGAAAAGACTGAAGAAATACTTTTTAAAAATTTTAATATTAAAATAAATGAAAATGATAAAAAGTTCTCTTTCCTATATTGGACTGTAAAATTTCATAAGAAGCCCCCTAAACCACGGTTTATTGCTGGAGCAGCTAAATGTCCAACCCGCATTGCTGCTACTGACCTCTCTTTGATTTTAAAGGAAATTGTAAATAAACTTAAAACCTATTTTCGAAATTTAATCCATATTGGAGTGTTAATAATTCACTGCAGGTGATGATTCTTTAACAATGGTTTCAGCTAAAAGAATTGAGTCCTTCGATTTTGCGACAATGTATACTAATTTATCACTTAATGTAGTGTTTGATAATTTAAAAACTGTTATCAAGAAATCTTTCCTCTTATCTAGTAAAAGGTTCTTAAAAATAGACATTTATAATAAAAAAGCTATATGGACAAATTGCTTTAATACTACAGTTAACTTGAGATGTTACAGCTTGGATATGATTTTTGAGTTATTAGAATTTGTTTTATACAATACTTATATAAGATTTGGGGGTGATTTGTACAAGCAAATTGTGGGAATTCCCATGGGGGGGGGGGAATGCCAGCCCATTTATAGCTGACTTGTTTTTAAGTCAACTAGAATATAAATATATGATGGATAAGAATAATCCAATTAATTTAAAACATGCTTTGTCAAATAATAAAAGATATTTAGATGACATTTTGGTCTTAAATTGTAAGGATTTCATTGATATTTCTAAAAACATATATCCATCAGAGCTTATTCTTGAGCCTAGTCATGGCGCTGGTCATGAGATCATTTCTTAGATTTAAATATTAATATTTGTGATAATAATAAATTAAGTTTTAAAATGTATAATAAAACGGATGATTTTGATTTTGAAGTGATTAGTTTCCCATTCCCCGAAAGTAATATACACTCAAATATCACATATTCAGTGTTTTTCTCACAGTTACTTCGTTATGCAAGGATTTGTAGTAATTATATTGATTTTAAAAATAGATGTAAAATCTTAAGCCAAAAATTGATATCAAGAGGTTTTTCTGCAAATAAATTAACTTGGCAATTTAAAAAATTTAGTTTTCATTATAACGAACTTTTAAATAAATATCAAAAGAATTATCTAGAAATACTTAAAGAAATTTTCAACTAATTTCGGAGGTTCGAGAAATGTTGTCGCAGCGCCATTTATTTTGAATTGTGTTTCTAATTGAGCGGATTTTATTAAAAATTAGCCAAATGGTAAAGATGAATTCTATAATTGTTTAGTTCATTCAGGTTTTTTGCAATGTGTTAATATTTGTGATTTGGTAAAATTTATAATATTTAGTTTACCTATTGTTGCTAAAAAGAGGGATATATTAACAGGATAAGCTTGTTTTGGTTTTACTTGGTTGTTTTACATTTGCTGTTTTTTTTTTCTTTCATAGGCATGTATTTTGGGGGTGATACCTGACACGGGGATGCCATGGATATTCTGTGGTAGCCATAACACTGTGCTGGGTAGAGAATTTAAAGTGGCGAAACCCTATATAGGCCAGTGTATTCTCCTGATGAGCCCTTATGTTGGGTGTTGCCTCTGAATTATTTGTCTATATTATTTTTTCTATTGTTTGGTAAATGACGACTTATACTTATTGACGACATGACTGCCTGTCCATGGATTATTCTTTATGGTTGATTGTGTATGGCTATGCTGTTTGACCTAAGAGATTGTATGGATGAGTAGGGTTAAGGCCTCATTCAAGTGCTGGTCTATATTAATCACTAATTTAGGAAAACAGTCTTCCTTTTCTCCTTCTGTCTCTCTTTTTTTGTGTGTGTTTGTGCTGTTGCATTGGCGATTTCTCTTTTCATGATATATAATACTTCTCTTATATTACTATTTATTCGCTCGATTCTTCTATGCTCTTCATTGTGATTTCTAGATATCTTCCGTTTGGTAATAAACTTAAGGAAACGGCATAAATGTAACAATTTATTCCTATCTAGACACAAACAACAAAATCAAAGCATACAACACATGGTCCACTTTCAAAGCTCTTGAAAACGCATTAATAATGCTACAAATAGAAAGCGTCTCTCCTAATGCCAACAGACGTTGAGGACATTTAGAACCATCCTCTATAGACCTCTTCACAGATTCCAAATTCCTTAAGACTTCCATAGAGTTAAGCAATAATGCTATGCGTACAATTACACGCTTCTATGACGTTCACCGACAATTGATTTTTTTTTATCTTTTTCGCGGCAATTGTTCTCTTTTGTTGACAATTCTGTTCAAATGAGCCCTCTTCCGATATTCTGCAACTACTAATTTGACATGATCACTCCCGAAGAAAAAAATGAAAAGAGACACACCATGAATTTCTACTATTATGGGCCATAGGTCGCTTTTCCCTAGATTGCAACTATTGTTGCAGCAATAATACTTTCAGCTCACCCTATCTCTCCTGTTCTTTCCTATTGAAAGCTATAGAATCATTTTTGCCAAAAAATAAAATCTGTGTTGAGGTATATAGAAAATATTTCATATGATGGATATCCCTTGGGCTCAGTATCGGAAGTCTGTTGTCTTTAAATTACAAGTGGAAACAGGAACAGAACAGGTTTTTTTATATTCAATTTCTTATGATTTTAGCTTTCCGAAGCATTTTATTGGCGCAATCTTGAGCAGAAACTTTATATACCTTTTGAATGAATTAGAAGTCTTAAAATAGCTCCCAAAACTGACAAATAAATATATAGCCTAGTAATTATTACCAAAACTGTCTGTTTGCCGCATAATTCAGAGACTTCGCCAAGACGAGGGTTGAAGGGATCTAAATCCTTCCAAAAATTTTTAAAATTCTTATCGAAAGCATCAATAGCGTTGTGTGTGGTTTATTAGACGATTCATGATTGTTAGTGTCCTGAACCCCAAAAGATTAATAAGCCGGACGGCACAATTTTTTGCTTTTGTTTTGTTAGGTTATTATGGCCTATAAGAAAGCCTAAAACATAAGTGCAAATGTAAACAGAAGTTGGAATTTTTTACTATGGCCTATAAGAGAACATAAAATACAAGATGAAAACGTAAATAGAAGATAGAATTCTGTTTTAATTTTTTTCCATAGATTTTTTATCCAAGACTGTCGTGTTTTGAGCATAGCTGTTTATTCCAACTGGCAAAAAATTGACTGTATGGCCTTAGAATATTGGCAAAAATCACGACGAAAAGTGATAATCACAAATTTTTGCTGTCGCTACAAACAATATTTAAATTCATTCCAACTATAACTGCTAAATGCATGCCGCCAAGGGTCAAGTCATAGAAGAACAAGCCAGACGTGAATCGGCAAGTACTCCGGGGCCGTGTTCGGAGCTCATTCCCACCTCTCCTCCCTTTAAAGCCATTCATACAGCTTTTTACATTAAATTTTGTTTATATTATTTTTTTACCCAAGACTGTCGTGTTTTGAGTATAGCTGTTCAATCGAAACTGGCAAAAAATCGACTGTTATGTATAAAATATTGGCGATGAATAATTTCACTATTTTCGTGACAGAATATTAGTGATTAAAACTATTGGTTAATAAGCTGTATCTTCATAATAAGCTTTTAACTTTTTAATATGTTTTCTAGTGAAATTGCCCTGAGGCAGAATCACATAAACTAATAATTCCTGCTTTTTGTTGCAATTAAGTTTCATCGACACTTTCCAACAATGCTCACAATCTGTCTATATATTGCTAATATAGAACCAAACAAGTTACATAAATATTCCTTCACAAAATGCGCTTACAATTATCAATATTATAATGGCATGTAATTAAAAGTCACAATTAGATCAACTACAAATAATGGAAGTTCATTAAAAACAATGGAAGAAAAAGCATCTTCTACGAGTCTACCACTATAGCTAATGTGGAGGTACACACATACTTCTAATTCTTCTGTGTCTCCGCATCCCTGAAATAGAGAAGTATCTGAAGCGAACATAAGTCATTCAGAAGAAAACTTGACTAAGTCAATAGAAAACAATAGATAGAATCGATAAAATTCTAGTTTAGCTACTTTTGGCTATCTTGGAAAGGGGTTAGATTAGGATAATGATTAAATTAAAAAAAAGTTTTTTTTAGCTGAAAGTAAGGAGCGATATTAAAACTTAAAACGGACAGAAATTACCCCGTATATAAAAGGAGCTGTTCCCTCTTCAACGCCCTTGCTCTTTGCGCTAAAGTTTGACTCTTTTTCGCAACTCTACTTTTTAAAACAGTAAAAACTTTAGCGTAAAGAGCAGGGAGTTGAAGAGGAAACAGCCTCTTTTATATATACGGGGTAATTTCTGTCTGTTTTAAGTTTTAATGTCCCTCCTTACTTTCAGCTAAAAAAATTGTTTTTTTATTTAATTTCTGAACGTTTTTTAGTTAATCCATGTTTTGATTTCGGCTCTTCCCAGATAAATAATTAAAGCGAAATTTGCATATTTATTTGTTTGGCTAAATGGCTTTCCCATAGTTTTGATCAAATGATTTTGAGAAAAAGGAGAGGGAGGGGGCCCAGTTACCCTCCAATGTTTTGGGTACTTAAAAAGGCAACTAGAACTTTTAGTTTCTTAAGAACGTTTTCATTAGTTAAAGATATACGTAACTTACGAATTAGCTTACGTAACAAACTTCTATATTCGTATGTTTTTATTACGTATATGAGAGGGTTCGCCCACTCGTCAACACCTCGTTTTTTTTACACCAAAGCATAAATTTTGTCCCCTGAATCACAAAGGCCGTAGAATAAGTAGTTGAAATTACTAAAAATGCATTAGCGCAAAGATTGAGGTATTAGGAGGAGGTAAACCCCTTATATGCGTAATATTTTCTGTTTGTTTTAAGTTTTAATGCTACTCCTTACTTTCAGTTGAAAAAACTTTTTCACATTTATTTTTTCATTGTTTTTTTTTAAATAATGCTAGAAGATGCTGCGCCCCCTTCATGGAAATCTTCTTCCCCCGTGTCAAATTCCTCCGTGAAAAGTTTCCCCTGCATAACCCCCTCTTCTCAACCCATCCTCCCAACCAAAAAATCCCCCTGAAAACGTCTGTACACTTCCCAATAACCATTACTATATGCAAACAATGGTCAAAGTTTGTAAATTGCAGCCCCTCCCACGGGGATTTTGGGGAAGTAAGTCGTCCCCAAAGACATAGTTATAAGGTTTTTCGACTATGCTGAATAAAATGGCCATCTCAGAATTTTTATCCGACGACTTTGGGAAAAAAAATGAGCGTGGGAGGGGGTCTAGGTGCCCTCGAATCTTTTGGTCAGTTAAAGGGCACTAGAACTTTTCGTTTCCGTTAGAATGAGCACTCTCGCAAAATTCTAGGACCACTGGGTCGATACGATCACCCTTGGGAAAAAGAAAAAAAAACAAATAAACACGCATCGGGGATTTGTTTTCTGGCAAAAAATACGAAACTCTACATTTTTGTAGATAGGAGCTTGAAACATTGTACAGTAGGGTTCTCTGATACGCTTAATCTGACGGTGTGCTTTTTGTTAAGATTCTATGACTTTTAGGGGGTGTTTTCGTTATTTTCTAAAACAGAGCAAATTTTCTCAGGCTCGTAAATTTTGATGGGTAAGACTAAACTTGATGAAACTTATATATTTAAAATCAGCATTAAAATGCGATTCTTTTAATGTCACTATTAATATCAAAATCCCATTATTTGGAGTTTTGGTTACTATTGAGCCGAGTCGTTACCACGAACTATTTGAAACTTTCCACGATAAATCCAGGGCCAAAAACATACTCTGGGAGGGTATTGCCAAGCTATTTTATAAGCTGATTTTTAATCACTTTAACCTCTCCTAATTTCTAAGTCTTAGAAATTTGCCTACTTGAATTTTGTTTTCACAATAATGCTTGGACTTATTTGAATTTTTACGAAACAACATAACCTTCATTTTCAGTTTCTTTATCTCTAGGTTTAGTTTTGAAAATATATTTTCTGCTATTCAAGTAGAAATCTAAGCCATATCAATAATTTTTTCTTTCTAATTTTAGGAAATGTACTTGCAGATCTTGGAAACTGCATAAATTGAGATTGAGCAAAGTTGTGAAGCTGAAAATAGTTTTCTCGTGCTTCATATAAGCAGGATATCTATTTTGCCAGGTTTCATTTTATTATACAAAGATTTCTAAAGGTCATGTAAGATCAGTATCTTTTAGAGTAGAAGTAGGGGAGGTAGGTATCTCAAAATTCCTTCCCAGGATATAATTTTGTCTGTAGGTCCGTCCCTAAAAGTTTTATTTTCCTACCCTAACCCCTTCCCAAAATAGCAAAAAGTATCTAAACTAGGATTTTAGTTTTCAGTTATCCTTTAACTTTCAGTTGGATTCCTGTAATCAGTTTTCAGTGTACAGTAGAGTGATAAAGGATAAGGTCTAACCATGAGTGTTGAAATGAAGATTTGGGATTTTCCAAAGCCAGAGACTGAAGAAGATTCAATTCAATTCAAGGCAATTCAGTTTTTCCAGGATAAGGGGTTAAAAAAAAAAGCAGTGCGTCAATGGACACAACGTGACTTTACACTATCGCATTACAAAATATTATTGGGAGTTTTTGTATTAGAGTACTGGCGGTCTAGGTTCATCACGTTTGGTATATTTCATAAGGATTAACCATTAGGGAAACCGGCTTTTGTCTTACATTACCGTGCACACGGTAATTCTTGAGTGTGTTTCCAGCAACTGACAAGTACCCAGATGTTATTTGTTTTGAATTTGATACAATATCAGTTAAAATGGTTGAAAAAAAGTTACGTTTTAAGCTTTTTTTTTCAAACATAGCACAGTTTGGTGATTTTTGAATATTTATCTTCTAATGGATCTAAGCATCCAACCTACCCACCACTCGGCTGGTATTCACGGTACATTGTAGCTTCAGATTTTGCAAATGTCAACAAGATATATAAGCCAGTGTAAATAGCATTGAATTTAATTTCATTCCCAAAATCACTAATATAATCGTAGCACAGATTTACAACTGTTAAATATTATTGGAAGAATCACCATTATATTTGATAGTATTCCTCTACAACAAATTTAGGCCAAAAATGCTTATTTGGTGCTGTCTTGATTCAAAGATATTGCGTTTGAACTTTTTCTTATTTCTTTGTTTATTTGTTAGATACTTTTAGATGCTAGAAAGATACCGTTGATGTTTTAAAGATATAATAATGCAAATTGTGTTTGATTACTATTACATTTTGATCGTAAGAAAAAATATATAAAATATGCTCTTGTTCTTTACGGCGAATCGACCTGATTCTTATGCCAAATATCCAACGAATCTGAGAATTGTAATCACACTTTTCGCAAGTGTCAAGTTTTAGTTTCTAAAGACGGAATTAGAGCTAATTAATTTGAGGTTCATAGCCAAGTTAAAAGCGGGTGAACCGACCTGGTTCTAATCCCTAACATTCAATGAAAATCTGGAAAATACCAATAATTTTCATTTTTCTTAATGTTTTATTCTCAGTAAATTTTTTTTCATTCGATGGCTTTTGAATTTTTTGACAATTTTTTTGAAAAGTTTTGAAAAGTAAATAAATTTTTCAAATGAAGTTTTGTTACCAATTTTAAATTCTCAGGATAGGGCTGAGCTCTGTCAACTTGCAATTAATCTAAAACAAAACACTTTTGGCTGCTATAAAACTTGTTTCTTTTTTGTTGTAGTTTACTCCCCAAATACATTTTAGGAATAAATATGGTAACCCTGCTCCGAAGTTAAAATGCATGACACCACTGTTTTTTAATTAAAAATCTCAGCTGAATTCCAGTTAATATCTAATGAGACCTTTTGGCCGAAAACTATGATTACTCACAAAATAAAGCCTTGGACCTAATCGGACTAATAAGTGATAGGATCTGTCCATGGAGGATGGAAACTTTCCATGAAGGGGCGCCAGATTTCCTAGCATTATTTTAAAAACATTTAGAAATTAAATATTTGAAAAAATTCAACTGAAAGTAAGGAGCAACATTAAAACTTAAAACGGATAGAAATTATTACATATATGAGGGGGTTCATCCCCTTGTCCTCTTAATACCTCTTAAGTAACCTATAATGAAATCCACTCTATCAACAGCATAGACTTTTCTAGCCTGAACTGAAACTTCTCAGAAGATAAATTTTGAGTATTACACCAGAATACACCTAAGTATTCTACACCGATATTCCTTCTTATCCATAGCGTAGACTAGACCTCTTGGCTCAAGTTGAAACTTTTCATAATGTAGATTTCCGAGTAATGACTAAAGGCATGGGTAGTTTTTCAGCCCAGAGGGGTAATGTGAGTTCTTCCCCCTCTCTTCCCTCTTCACACTATAAGTAAACCTATCTTGATATATTGATCTTTTTGTGGTATAGTAAAGTACAGTAGGCTTGATAATCAATAATAGTCAATAATCAGCCACTAAAAGATTGTTCGCTACACCGGGATTTCTATCATGCAAGCCGAATATAAAAATCGTATTTAGTTGCATCACGCAATATAGGTAGAAACGGAAATATTTTTTTTTCCTTATAAAATGGTTATAGAAATAACTGAGGTAAATTAAATATTAGGATAAACTTTTAACAGTAACCTTCAAGATGAATAAAGCATGAAAAAAATAGATGAATAGTAAGAATTGCAATAATTGTAGTGAGAATGTTTATATAAAACTTCAATTCTACAAACGTAGTAGTCTTATGGATAAGAAACAAACAGCTTAGTTTTTAAGTTCTGCAGAAAACTTTTATTTTACATTCGGACGTTTAAGAATTCTAACGTTTTATCAAGTTCTATTAATTGAATTCTGTAGTTTTATTCCCTTGTGAAATTAGAATGATAATATGATAATGGAATAATATGTTTAAACACCTAGGACATCAAAACAAAACCATCGTTTGCCCCCTGGCTCCATCTTAGGTCTATTCGCACCTGAAAACCGGCATTTTCTATGAATTTTCTTTTTGTTGTTACAAGGATAATTAGATAAAAATCTCTTGGTAAAGTTTCTGTGGACAGTGTTGCCATGCTGAACCATGAAACAAAACAAAATAAGCAGAAAATAATTCCGTAAACTTGACGATACTTTTCGCTTGTAGATATGAATTTTTTATCCCCAGAATGTTAACCACACATTATTTCCTGTTTACGCAATTGGCTTGAGATGATTAACTTATTTTCTACTGATTTTTCAAACTTGGTCCCAGCTAATTGTCAAAATCACTTAACAGCATATAAAGGTCTTTTCAGTAAAAAATAAGTTTATGATTGTTTTTTAATAATTTAGATGTAACTGGTTTAAAAAAATTCCACTTGACTCATCTGAAGAATCGAACTTCATTTTTAATGTCTTTGGTTTTTCAAGTTACACACTTTAACGTACACCAAAGGCCTCAGAGTGTGGCCACTACCCGAAAGATCATGTTTTGTGATGTTTCCTTAATTATTATAGTTTAATATAGTTGCAATTGTTTTTCTATCATTGTGAAGAGTCTTCTCTAGCCCTGATATAAATTCATTCGCATGTATCCACACAGTGTCTAAATAGAAAAACATTAGGCTAAAAAATAAATTCAAATTATAATCAGATGCAGATCTTTTTGGGATCCATCTTAAATCTCCTATATGGAATAAAGAGAATTGAGCTGCGTACCAAGTCTTTAATTTCTTACGAAGACAAATTCGTTGTAGTGATTCCATCGATTTTCTTCAGAGTCCATACCAGGTTTAAGATCATTGGGTCCAATCGATGCTGTACCGGAGCCACAGGAGGCCACGCAGCTGAAGCCAGCCTCTTGAAGCATGTCAAAAGCCTGAAAATGGTAAAATTAGGCTATTATATCTAATAATTATCATTTGTTATTACCATTCGTATAATTACCATTTGGGTACTTACGTGTTATAGCGATCACACCCAAGAAGTAAAGTGAGTTTAATCCTAATGAAAAATACCAATATATAATGAAAATATAATACTTTAGTAAAGAAAAATTATGGAAAATACAACAGAGAATTATAGAAAGCAGCCCGCCCATAACGCATTATATTAAATAACTAACCTAAACTAGCCGCCTCTATATATTAAATATTTATATTTAATTAAATTATATATTTGATTACACATTTAATTATATTATATCAAGGGCGCAGGCAGAAAATTTTACAGGGGGGGGGGGGGCAGACGCCAAAATATCAGTGGAGGCTGGGTGAAAGGGAATATATTTCAGGATATTTTTTTGTAGGTATAAGTTTATTTTTAAATGCTTTTAGGGAAAAAAACTCTAAAAAAAGAGCAATTAATTTGCATGCAAAATGAAACAAAATACAGTGAATTGTAAACGACAAGGATTCCTGGCAAAGAGATCAATTTATTTAATCAAGAATATATATGACTGTTCTGTATTTAAGCTTAAAAGAAAACCAAACTCAAACCAAAATTACAGAAAGAAATATTGCTTCCGAAGTTTATAATAGATTTAGACATGCCTTTATGCATTTTTTAAGCCTTAGCCTTAGAATACCACGTTTCGATGTTATAACTGTCATGTAAAATGTATCTCTTTCATAAGAGGACAATTCTCCCCCTTGAACTTAAATCCCTTATATATTCAGACATTAAATAAAAATAGAATAGCAAAAGAAAAAAAAAATAAACTTACTATACAGCTGTCAAATTGACCCTTTTTTCTTTTTATTGCCCTTTTTAACTAAATAAAACGAACAGACTAAAAAAAATCATCACAAGAAAATCTTATCAAATAGTTTGTGATAAATAGCTGGAAGTAAACAGAGACTTGTACCAATATTGTCTATTATGACAATTGTCTTTATTATGTCTATTGACAATTACAACATCGTCAAATAAATATATGAATATGTTCGTTTTCAAACAGTTCGTGGTAACGAACTGTAGTAAGGAGCGACCCGGCTCAATAGTAACCAAAACTCTAAAAAATAGATAAAAAAATTTTATACCAATAGTTACACAAAAAGAACCACATTTTAATGCTGATTTTAAATATATAAGTTTCATCAAGTTTAGTCTTACCCATCAAAAGTTACGAGCCTGAGAAAATTAGCCTCATTTTAGAAAATAGGGGGAAACACCCTCTAAAAGCCATACAATCTTAACGAAAATCACACCATCAGATTTACCTTATCAGAAAACCTGACTGTAGAAGTTTCAAGCTCCTATCTACAAAAATGTGGAATTTCGCATTTTTTGCCAGAAGACAGATCACGGATGCGTGTTTATTTGTTTTTTTTTGTTTTTTTTTGTATTTTTTTTTTCAGGGGTGATCGTATCGACTAAGTGGTCCTAGAATGTCGCAAGAAGGCTCATTCTAATGGAAATTAAAAGTTCTAGTGCCCTTTTTCTAAAGTGACTAAGTGACCAAAAAAATTGGAGGGCACCTAGACCCCTCCCACGCTCAAATTTTCCCAAAAGTCCCCGGATCAAAATTCTGAGATAGCCATTTTATTCACCATAGTCGTGAAACCTAATAACTATGTCTTTAGGGACGACTTACTCCCCCGCAGTCCCCGTTGGAGGGGCTGCAAGTTACAAACTTTGACCTGTGTTTACTCATAGCAATGGTTACTGGGAAGTGTACAGACGTTTTCAGGTGAATTTTTTGAGTTTAGGGGAGAGAGTTGAGGGTGGGTTACGTGGGAGGATATTTCCACGGAGGAACTTCTCATGGGGAAACAGAATTTCAAAGAAGGGGGCGCAGGATTTTCTAGCATTATTTGAAAAAACAATGAAAAAATAAATATGAAAAGTTTTTTCTACTGAAAGTAAGGAGCAGCACTAAAACTTAAAATGAACAAGAATTATTACGCATATGAGGGGTTTACCTCCTAGTTATACCTCACTCTTTACGCTAAAGTATTTTTAGTAATTTGAACTTTTTATTCTAAGGACTTTGTGATTCAGAGGTCATTCTTAAGGAATTCGGACAAAATTTAAGCTTTAGTGTAAAGAGTGAGGTATCGACGAGGGTTGAATCCCCTCATATATGCAATAAAAACATACGAATATAGAACTTCGTTACGTAAGTTAATTCATAAGTCACGTATATTTTTTACCAATGAAAACGTTTGTAAAAAAATAAAAGTTCTAGTTGCCTTTTTAAGCAATCAAAAAATTAGAGGGCAACTAGGCCTTCTCCCTCGCTCCTTTTTTCTCAAAATCTTCCGATTAATTATAATTAATCAATATTCAAATTTAGTTTTAATTATTTATGGGCGGAGAGCCAAGATCAAAACATGCATTAATTCAAAGACGTCCAGAAATTAATTAAAAAAAAAAGTTTTTTTTAAATGAAAGTAAGGAGCAACATTAAAACTTAAAACGAACAGAAATTACTCCGTATATGAAAAGGGCTTTTCCTCCTCAACGCCCCGCTCTTTACGCTAAAGTTTCTTGCTGTTTTAAAAAGTAGAGTTAAGAGAAAGAGTCAAACTTCAGCGTAAAGAGCGACGCGTTGAGGAGGAAAAGCCCCTTTCATATATGGAGTAATTTCTGTTCGTTTTAAGTTTTAATGTTGCTCCTTACTTTCATTTAAAAAAACTTGTTTTTGTAATTAACTAAATAAATAAAATGAACAGATTAAAAAAAAATCGTCACAAGAGAATCTTTTCAAATAGTTTGTGATAAATAACTGGAAGTAAATAGTGACTTGTGCCAATATTGTCTAGTATGACATATATTGAATTGCAATATTGTCAATATGTGCCGATATATATATATATATATATATATATATATATATATATATATATATATATATATATATATATATATATATATATATATATATATATATATATATATATATATATATATATATATATATATATATATATATATATATATATATGAATCTGTTTGTTTTAACTAAATAAAACGAATAGATTCAAAAAAAAATTGTCACAGGAGAATCTTATCAAATAGTTTGTGATAAATAGCTGGAAGTAAATAGTGACTTGTGCCAATATTGTATATTATGATAAATATTGACAATTACAATATCCCCAATATGTTCCAATATATATATATATATATATATATATATATATATATATATATATATATATATATATATATATATATATATATATATATATACATATATATATATATATATATATATATATATATATATATATATATATATATATATATATATATATATATATATATATATATGAATCTGTTCGTTTTAACTAAATAAAACGAACAGATTAAAAAAAAAATCGTTACAATAGAATCTTTTCAAATAGTATGTGATAAATAAGTGGAAGTAAATAGTGACTTGTGCCAATATTGTCTATTATGACATATATTGACATTTACAATATTGTCAATATGTGCGAATATATATATATATATATATATATATATATATATATATATATATATGAATCTGTTCGTTTTAAATAAACATTAAATAAAAAAAAAACTAATTTTTTTAGCTGAAAGTAAGGAGCGACATGAAAACTTAAAACGAACAGAAATTACTTCGTATATGAAATGGGTTGTCCCCTCCGAAATCCCTCGCTCTTTACGCTATAGCTTTTAATTGTTTTAAAAAGTAGAATTGTGGCAAAGAGTCAAACTTTAGCGTAAAGAGCAAGGGATTGCGGAGGGGACGACCCATTTCATATACGGAGTAATTTCTGTTCGTTTTAAGTTTTAATGTCGCTCCTTACTTTCAGCTAAAAAAATTAGTTTTTTTTTTATTTAATTTCTGAACGTTTTTGAATTAATGCATGTTTGGTTTTGGCTCTCCGCACATAAATTATTAAAATGAAATTTGTATATTAAGTCTTTTTTTGGCTAAATGGCTTTCTCTTAGTTTTGATCAGACGATTTTGAGAAATAAGGGGTGGAGAAGGAGGCCTAGTTGCCCTCCAATTTTTTGGTTACTTAAAAAGGCAACTAGAACTTTTAATTTTTAACGAACGTTTTTATTAGTAAGAAATATACGTAACTTAAGAATTAACTTACGTAACAAACTTTCATAACCTTATATTTTTATTATGTATACGAGGGGGTTTGTACCCTCGTTAATACCTCGCTCTTTACACAAAATCGTAAGTTTTGTCCCAATTCTTTAAGAATGACCCCTTAATCAGAAAGGCCGGAGAATAAATAGTTGAAATTACTAAAAATACTTTAGCATAAAGAGCAAGGTATTTATCTCCTCCTAAATACATCGCTCTTTATGCTAAAGTATTTTTAGAACCCCTCATATGCGTAATAATCTCTGTTCGTTTTAAGTTTCAATGCTATTTCTTCCTTTCATTTGAAAAAACGTTTTCATGTTTATTTTTCATTGTTTTCTTATAGTAATGCTAGAGAATCCTGCGCCCTTTTCATTGAATTTTTCATCCCCCATGACAGATTCTTCCAAGGAAAGATCCTCCAACATAGCCCCCTCTCCTCAGTCCCACCCCCAAACAAAATAAAATCCCCCTGAAAACGTCTGTACATTTCCCAATAACCATTACTATATGTAAACACTGGTCAAAGTTTGTAACTTGCAGCCCCTCCCCCAGGGATTGGGCCTAGATGCCCTCCAATTTTTTGGTCACTTAAAAAGAGCACTAGAACTTTTCATTTCCGTTAGAATGAGCCCTCTTTCGACATTCTAGGACCACTTGGTCGATACGATGACCCCTGGGGAAAAAAAACAAAAAAACAAACAAATAAACACGCACCCGTGATTTGTCTTCTAGCAAAAAATATAAAATTCCACATTTTTGTAGATAGGAGCTTGAAACTTCTACAGTAGGGTTCTCTGATACGCTGAATCTGATGGTGTCATTTTCGTTAAGAGCTTACGACCTTTTGGGGGTGTTTCCCCCTATTTTCCTAAATAAGGCAAATTTTCTCAGGCTCGTAACTTTTGATGGGTAAGACTAAACTTGATGAAACTTATATATTTAAAATCAGCATTAAAATGCAATTCTTTTGATGTAGCTATTGATATCAAAATTCAATTTTTTAGAGTTTTGGTTACTATTGAGCCGGGTCGCTCCTTACTACAGTTCGTTACCACGAACTGTTTGAAACGAACAGATTCAAAAAGCAATTCGTCACAAGAGAATCTTATCAAATAGTTTGTGATAAATAACTGGAAGTAAATAGTGACCAAAATGAAAAATTCAATTCTAATGACAATGGCTACACCGGCAGTATTCGCTTTTTATAATGATTCTAAATATATAAAAAATTCTTTCAGTTTATTGTTACCCACCCAAAACCAAAAATCCTAGAAGACCTGAAAAAAGGAGAAACATCCCCAAAAAGCAAGTGATCTTTTTGAAAATCCCTTTATTAGATACATCGTATCAGAGAACCCTACCGTAGAGGTTTCAAGCTCCAATCTTCAAAGTATGGAATTTCGCTTCTTTTTTTGGAAGAAACATCATCGATGCATGTTTGTTTGTTTTGTTTTGTTTGTTTACCAGGAGTGTTTGTATCAAACTAAAGGTCCAAGATAATTGGGAGGGAGCTCATTCAAGCGTAAATTTAAAGCCCTTTTTTAAGTGACCATACAGATCGGACCAAGGAAAGTCTTGTTTTCTACCATTTTAGGGCACCAAACTACGACTTTACCCCAAAGAGGACGAATCTGCAATCAATTTAAAATTCTGAGAAGCTAATTGATTTCAAAGTATCAATAACTATATTTTAGGCTTACCAGCTGCAAAAGAAGTCATGCCACACGGTGGCAGTGCTGGATTCAACCCAGTTGATTCGCTTTATTTGTAATTTAGGCTACGTTTGGTGATGCATAATTGCGTATCAGCTATAATGAGAGGGGATGAGTCAATATTTAGGTTAATGAATCAATGTAGGGTAGATTCCTAAAAAAGTACATTTAATTGACAAACTAGTTACTCTTCATGAGGCTTCTGATAAATGTTGAAAGAGGTAGGGGTGAGTAGGAATTAATTAAAACGTTTCTGTATACAGCTAAAATATTACATTCCCGTGTCTACCAACAGAGAGGTGGAAAAGGCAAGGCAGGTCATCATCAGTCCCGCCAGGAAATTTCTTTGGGATGGCAAATACTGCTAGAAACTTAGTTTTCAGCAATTTTAAATGGTAATATTTTTCTTTTTCTATTTATATGAAGTACTTCAATGTATTTGAACAAATGCTTGTAATGTATTTATCGATAAGAAAATTGTATTTTAGAGGTTGTGATGGCTTCAGTTATGTAGAAGATCAAAAGTCTCACAGGATTTCCATCCGTACAAACAATAATACTCCTTTTAATCCAAACGAAATTCTTTAGTAGTAATATTAACAAAAACTTTTCACCAAAATTATTACTCATCGCCAATTTTTAAGTATATTCACATTTTATCCAAAATTGAAATTGCAAATTTAAACGTAGGACGGTACTAATCGACGTACATTTCTTGATTTACACATTTTAAAAGAAATTAACCGGGGATTTAAGGGACCGGTACATCAAATTATATCTTGGTTAGGCCTGGATATGATTTGGAAAACAATTAGAAATTAAATAAAAAAATAAGCTTTTTAACTGAAAGCAAGGAACATATTTGAAATCTCTCTCAACGGATTATTCTTTATTTGAAGGGGGGTGTCTTCTCTTTAGCTCCTAACTCTGTACTGTGAAGTTTGGCTTTTGTTCAAATTTTTAAAGAAACAGTTCGTGATAACGAACTGTAAGTAAGGAGCTACCTTGTTCAATAGTAACCAAAACTCTAAAAGAAAACAGAATTTTGATACCAAAAGATATATCAAAAGAATTGGCTTATTATGCTGATTCCAAGTTTTGTTAAATTTAGCCTTATCCATGGAAAGCTAAGAGCCTGAAAAAATTTGTATGATTTTCGAAAAAAAGGAGGAAAGACCACCCTAGAAGTCATTGAATTTTAATGAAAAGCTCGCCATCAGATTCAACGTATTAAAGAACCCAACTGTAGAGGTTTCAAGCTCATATCTGCAAAAATGTGGAATTTTGTAATTTTTGCCAGAAGAAAGAACATGGGTGCGTGTTTATTTTTATTTATTTTTTTCCCAGGGGTGATCAATTCGACCCATCGACCCAGTGACCTAGAACGTCGAGAGAGAGATCATTCTAACGGAAATAAAAAGTTCTAATGCCCTTTTTAAGCAGCCAAAAAAACTTGAAGACAACTAGGCCCCCTCCCACGCCATAGTTTTCCAAAAATCGTCCAATCAAAATTTTGAGATAGCTATTTTGTCTAGTATATATAGTATTTCTATTAGGAAGTATGGATACATTTCTTGGGTGGGAAGGGGAGGACGGATTTCCTGCTGGGAGGATTTTTTATTGGGTGAATTTGCCAGAATTCTTATATGAAATTTCTTTACATGTTTTGCTTTCTCTTTACCGATTCAATTTCACGCGTAGAGATGTTAAGGGGAATTGTCCCAGGTAAGTTTTGCTAGAATTGAAATTTCCAGAGGATATTTCTCTGGGGATGGCAATTTTCCGTTGAGGTGAGGGAACAGCCGCTTTCATATACGGAGTAATTTCTGTTCGTTTTAAGTTTTAATTTCGCTCCTTACTTTCAGTTTGTTTGTTTTTTAATTATTAACTCATGGAAGCCTACGGCCTTTATGGACCTTCAGTTTTATAATGACTAAAACTTAACTGTAGCAAAAGTATGATGAATTTAAACCCTATGAAGTTTGATTGTAGGCTATATTTTTGATTGAAATTAATCCTATTTCTTCTTTCCATCAAACAGTTCGCGGTACAGAACTGTAGTATGGAGCGACCCGGCTCAATAGTAACCGAAACTCTAAAAAACATAATTTTTATAACAATAGTTACATCAAAATAATTGCATTTTTACACCGATGCTAAATATACAAGTTTTATCAAGTTTAATTTTACCCATCAAAAGTTAAAAGCCTGAGAAAATTTGCCTTATTTTAGAAAACGGGGAACCCCCCCCCCTAAAAGCCAAAGAATCTTAACGAAAATCACACCATCAGATTCAGCGTATCAGAAAACCTTTCTGATGATTTTGAATATATAAGTTTCATTGAATTTAGACTTACCGATCAAAAGTTACGAGCCTGAGAAAATTTGCCTTATTTTAAACAATAGGGAGAAACACCCCTTAAAAGTCATATAATCTTAACGAAAATCACACCATCAGATTTAGCGTATCAGAGAACCCTCCAATAAAATTTATAAGCTCCTATCAACAAAAATGTAGAAATTTTCCTTTTTTGTCACAAGACATCACGGATGCGTGTTTATTTGTTTGTTTTTAGCTTGTTTTTTGTTTTTTCCTGGGGTGATCTTATCGACCCAGTGGTCCTAGAATCTCGTGAAAGGGCTCATTCTAATTGAAATTAAAAGTTCCAGTGCCCTTTCTAAGTGACCAAAAAAATTGGAGGGCACCTAGTCCCACTCCCATGCTCATTTTTTCCCCAAGTCACCGAATCGAAATTCTGAGATAGCCATTTTATTCAGCATAGTTATATATCTTATTCAGAAAAACCAAATAACTATGTATTTGGGGACGACTTACTCCCCCATAGTCCACGTGGGAGGGGCTGCAAGTTACAAACAGAACAATGAAAAAATAAATAAGAATAAGTTTTTTCAACTGGAAGTAAGGAGCAGCATTAAAACTTAAAACGAACAAAAATTATTGCGCATATGAGGGGTTCCCCTCCTCTTAATACCTCGCTCTTTACGCTGAATTGTTTTTATTAATTTCAACTATATATTCTACGGCCTTTGTGATTCAGGGGTCATTCTTAAGGAATTGAGACAAAAATTTAAGCTTTAGTTTAAAGAGCGAGGTATTGACGAGGGGGTGAACCCCTTCATATACGTAATAAAAACATACGAATATAGAAGTTCGTTACGTAGGTTAATTCGTAAGTTACTTACATTTTTACAAATAAAAACGTTCGTACAAAAATAAAAGTTTTAGTTGACTTTTTAAATAACCAAAAAACTGGAGGATAACTAGGCCTACTCCCCCGCTCCTTTTTATCAAAAATCGTCCAATCAAAACTATGAGAAAGCCTTTTAGCCATAAAGATAAATTAATATACAAATTTCGTTTTAAGGGGCTGTTCCCTCCTCAACGCCCCGCTCTTTACGCTAAAGTTTTTACTTTTTTAAAAAGTAGGGTTTGAGAGAAAGAGTCAAACTTTAGCGTAAAGAGCGGGGCGTTGAGGAGGGAACAGCCGCTTTCATATACGGAGTAATTTCTGTTCGTTTTAAGTTTTAAAATCGCTCCTTACTTTCAGTTAAAAAACCTGTTTTTTTTCTTATTTAATTCCATAAAAGAAACATTACTATGAAGAATTTGATTTTTTTTTACTCCAACCAAATCAAATTAAAAAAATGCTTTGAAAACTGGAAAGGGGTCACCTAGTCACAAATTAGAACCTATATTTTCCTTATTAAGGGTCAAAATATATTGGCAGGCAGCCAACAATGGAGCAATACTCATTTTTCCCATGGTTTTTCCCTATTCTGCTCTCTTTTCTTTGATTTCCTTATAATTACTCTTTAGTACCAAATTTCCTGGGGGACCTTGCCCCCCTCCCCTGACCCCCTCTGCCGGCACCCATGTATTATATATATTTAATTGCGTATATATTTAATCAAAATATATCTGTGTAGTAACCGTTTATCTCGCTCATGTTATGCTGATTTTCCCCAACTGGGCACAGAAAACTGGTTTCATTACAGATGAAGAATATAGAGTGTGGTCGCTAGAACATGTAAGTACCACCATTTGTTATAACCCAAAAAGGCTATTCCGGTAAAATGTTTGATGAAAATGATGAAGCTTCATTTCCTGGTAATTTTGACAATATACTGTTTTTTCTTTTTTTATTACTTTTATTATTCTTTCTTTTTTGCATTATTAGTTACGTCAATACATGCGATGAAGCATGCTAACTCGTTTGCAACACTAAGATTTATTTGGCAGGCGCTCAATTTTTTCACTGTCACTTGTTATAAATTTAATCTTACTAGTGCGTAAATTTACCTATCCTTGAAAATTTGTTTTTCCTCAAATTTTCGTTGTATTAACGTAAGAACCGTGGCTCTAAAAAAAGAGGAAAGAATTAATTTCACAAAATTTACTTCAATCTATTGAAATAACAGGCATTTTTCAGAATTGTTCAATAATAAATCTAACTTGACTGACTTTTATACTTTCTTTGGTCCTTGGAGGCTTTGGCAAAATTCCAAGGAAAAAGTAACCTTCTTTGCCCAAGCTGAGTATGACGAGAATAGAATTGCTTTATAAGCTATTAGGAATCTGGTTTTGGAGCAATATATGAAATGTTGCTCAATTCAGGCGTGTGCTAGGATGAAACAATCTTAGAGGTCAAGAATTGTTCGGCAAATAGCCAAAACACTCTTTAACATCAATTAGCTAGGGTGTATCCAGGATTTTCGTTAGGGGGCAGGGGGGTACAAGAAAACTTTTTAAAAATGCATAAGAAATTGTACCCATTTTAGTACCTTTTTATTTCCTATTAATTCGAGTCTGGGGATACCAAGAATTACATTAAAATAGAAATTTTCTATTACCTAGTATCCCATATCACCCCCCCTGGTCGACGTCAGAAGGAGGTAAAATACCATTTGTGGTATTATAATAATATAATGCATAATTGAAAAAAATGGGAAATGGGACACAAAGTGCTGGAATTTTCCAATCGTGATGTCATTTTCGGTCTCCCCAGTTTTTAATTAATAACGACCTTTCAATCCAGAAAATATTGCAGAGATTAAAGATTCTGATCTTTTAATACACCTCTGTGCTTGGGTAGAAGTGGGGTATTAAGCGATGGAATTTTCTAATTCTGATGTCATTTTCGGTATCCCTGGATTCAAATCAGTAGGAAACGATCTTTGAAACCATAAAAGTTTGCAGAAACATAAATTAGAGATCCCCTTTTTTCCCTGAAGAGAGGGTATTTTTGCAAAGGTGATTTTGACCAATTTTTGGTATGTTATTAAGCCATTTTTTAATATTTGTGTGCCAAAAAAATTATATTGCTCAAATGTTGAGTTTAGGCCTTTTTCTCGTGGTTTTACTGGACTACCTGGTTTTTCACTTAGGGAAGGTATGCGAATAAAACCTCAGCAAATTAACGTAGAACTTCTATCGTACAAGGCCAACCAAGTAAAATATGTCCCCTACATTCTGCGTATCGTTGCCTTCATAGCCTACGGCTACAAATAGAAATTCTCTGCCAAGATTCATTTTATTTTTTTAGCTAATTTAAATTCCATCACCTTTTTCGATAGGGGCGTAATTTCGTCAAAATCTTGAGGATGAGTGGAGGGCAAAGTTGGAGCCAATTTCAGGAGGGCCAATTGGAGCAGTAATAAAAACTGATCTGTTCCTAAGGATGCTTAAATCATGCAGGTCTATATTAGTTTTGACAAGATTTTGAGCACAGTAAATATCAGCTGGGGGGAATTGGGGCCTGGGGCAGTTGCCCTCCCCCTGTCACCTAGAAAATGATTCCCTTGTAACATAACCGAACATGGTTTAATCCACGCACTATACCTAACTGTACCTGAGTGCCTTCCAGAAAGTAATTCTTCCGTGTAATTTGCCATGGAATAATTCTTGAAACAATGTGAGACACCCCACGTATGGAATGTTACACGGCTCTAGAGTCAAAAACTTTAAGGGAAAACTGAATTTGTTTTTTTTTGAATATCTGCGACCATCTTTTCTAAAGCCAGTCAGTTTTTTACTGTCCCTTTTTAAGTAAAATTGAGGAAAATCAAAGTGAAATTGCCTTTTCTGTCTATCTGCCAAAATGAAAGGTAATGCTGGCTTTCATTTTGAAATAAATTAACATATTTACTTTAGATATTGCGGAAAATATGAGATGGGGATTTCCTTTGAAAAGTAAAGACGGTTTTTTTTAGAGAAATAGCTAAAACACCTTTAATGTAAATTAAGTAAGAGATTTTTTTTCAGAAAGCGTCAAGGGTAACTAAATCCTCGTGCATGGACCGAAGCGGTTTTATGGGGGAGACAGAGGGGGAATTTGCCCTGGGCATAGAAATTTAGAAGTGTAGAATTTAAAAAGAAATAATATAACACTTATAATCATTGTAGTCTTTGAAATTCTATTTTCATTAAAATAACATAGAGGGAGCAGTTGACAAAATGTTGCTAATAAGTGAAAATTTGCTAAGATTTCAAAAATTTTGGGAGACAGGGAAAATTATCAAGATTTTGCCCTAGCACAAGAAAGATCTGATGCGGTCACTGTGCATGGAATAATTTTTGGAACTATATATGACACCTAAACATATGGAATGTTACACAGCTCTAGACTTACTTACTTGACTTAAGTCTCCTGCCGGGCACTGCTCGGCATAGAGAGTGACGTCTGCCTCCTCCAGCCCCTTCGGTCCATGGCGAGTATTTGCTCTTCGCCCTGTCTGATGTTTTCCATCGTCAAGAACTAGGACAGGCTGTCGGACCAACGTTTCTTCGGTCGACCGCGAGGTCGCTTCCAACCAAATTTGATAGGGTCGAAGTCATAGATCAACTTTGCGGGTAGATGTGGTGGCATACGAAGCAGATGCCCGAACCATCGTAAGGTTCGCTCGGCTGCTTGAGTTGAAAACCAAGACTGCTCTGTAAGCTGCAGAAGCTTTTCATTGCTGACGAAGTCGGACCATCGTAGGCCCTCAATCCTCCTCAGGCTCTTTGCATGAAATACGCCTACTTTCTTGAGGATTGCAGCTGATGCTTGCCATGTCTCAGCTCCGTAAAGCATCACAGAACCGACTAGAGCGTTGAAGATCCGCAGTTTCGTTTTGCAACTGATATTTGGTTTTCGCCAGAGGTGACGATTCAGTCTACCCATGACAGAAGACGCTTTAGATAATCTCGCCTGCAGCTCGGGGAGAAGTGAGCCATTTGAAGAAATTACGGAGCCCAGATAGGTGAAGTCATTAACAACCTCGATGCTAGTGGTGCTGTCCAGGCTAACTGGAGAGTTAACAGCAGGAGAAGACGGGTCTATGGCCATAATTTTAGTTTTATTCCAGTTTATATGCAGTCCTACTTTGGCAGCCTCTTCTCGCAGAATTCGGAGCGCTTCCAGCAGCTGCTCCATAGAGTCCACCAGAATGGCCAAGTCATCGGCAACATCAACATCTGTGATGGTATGATCTTCGAATTTGAGCCCAAAGCTGAGACGTGAAGTGGTTTTTGTCATAACATAATCTATGGTGACATTGAAGAGCTCTAGGGCCACTGTATATCCTTGGCGCATCCCTGTTGTGATTTGAAAGAACGGGCTGCGCCGACCATTTACTTGTACACAGCTCTCCGTCCCATGGTGCAGCGCCTTGAGAAGTCTGCAATATTTCTCAGGTAGGCCAGTCAACTCTAGAATCCGCCAATGAGCTTTTCGATCGACTGAGTCAAATGCAGCATGGAAGTCAACGAAGGCAATAAATACTTTCTGTCGGAACTCTGTGGTCTTCTCTACTATTTGTCGAATCGTGAAAATCTGCTCGGTGGTTGAACGATCCGACATAAAACCAGCTTGTTCCGGTCGCCGGATTTTTCGAATGATGCTCCGGCATCGATCCAGCAGGACCAATGAAAACAGTTTGCCAGGGACTGACAGTAGGGTTATTCCCCGGTAGTTGGAGCAGTTGCTTCTTGAGCCTTTTCTCTTCCATAAGGGGACCATGACACCCTTCCGCCAATCCTCGGGAATTATCTCTGTTTGCCAGATTGTAGAGAACAGGGTGTGTAGAAACAGGAGCATTGCAGGACCTCCATATTTTAGCAGCTCTGAGTTTAAGCCACAGATATCAGCAGCTTTATTATTCTTGAGTCTTTTTACTGCATGCCCAATTTCTGAGGGGTTGAAAGGCTCATCGGGAGGAACATCTGTTCCAGGTCTTTGACTGCAAGGTTGGCTGGGACTATCATTAGGAGGCGCTGACGGACCAGTATTGTTGAGGAGCGAACAGAAAGTGGTCCTTCCACCGCTCAAGACAAGAACCTTCGTCAGAAAGAAGTGCACCATCCCTGGAAAGGACAGGACCCAAGGTGGGAGTCTAATTTTCAGTGAGATCTCGGAGATGCTTGAATAGGCTGCCCATGTCTTTCTTTTTTGCAGCTAGCTCAATTTCATCGGCTTTCCTTGCAACAAACTGGGTTCTATCCTGGTGAATGAGTCTGTTACGCACTCCATTGAGCCTTCGATATGTGGTCATGTCCCCAAGAAGTCTTGCCTTCCGCCTTTGCTCTATAACTTGCAGTGTTTCATTAGTTAGCCACGATTTCTTTGGATAACTCCTCTTGCCGAGCACTAGTTGTGCTGCTTCGCTGGTCTGCAATTTAAAATGCTTCCAGAGATCTTCACTGCTATTGAGTGAGCCAAGGGCCTCGAAGCGATTCGATATCTCGATACTGTACTTCTGGCGAGTATCTGGTTCCTTTAGTTTTCCAATATCTGCAGCGACGGGTTTTCTTTCCGATCGTTGTGCATGGAGGCAGCTCTAGAGTTAAAAACTATAGACCAAATATCAATTTAGTGATTTCCGAGTATCTTAGAATGCACATTTTTTAGTGCCAGTCCTTTTTTACAGCTCCATTTTAAGCAATAGTGGAGAAAAGCAAAGTGTGGCTGCTTTTTCTGCCCAATTGTCAAACTGGACTATATTGGGTTTGATTTCAAAATAAATTGGGATTTTTGCGGAAAATATGAGGTGAGAATTTACCTTGAAAAGTAAAGACTGGCCTTTTAGGAGAAAAGCCAGATACTATATAAATGAAGTTAAAAAATATTTTTATGCATTTCTTATTAAAGAGGATAAAGTTTTTTCCATTCTTTAAATCTTTTATTTGGTTATCCTTAGAAATTTATTGGCAGAAATCTATATGCAATAAAACTTCAAGAACAAAGCGTCTCACGATTGTAGTATACGTGCGTCGGTAAAAACCTCTTATTCAGACGTTAAGAAAAACATCTGAAGACAAATAAAGTTTCCTCAATGGTTGAATTTATTTTCTAATATAGGTAATTTTAATTTGTCCTTATACTAAAGCTGAACAAAAAATGTGGAAGAGGGGGGCATAGCTCCAAAAATCGAAAGAAAGAGAATTCATACGAAAAATACAATAAAATAAAGGCAAAACTATGAAGATTTTAAGATTTTTATGATGAGGGCATGAGTGCGAAGCTCTCCTTATTCTTTGCTTCTATCTTTGAACTATTAATAAAACTTTCTTTGGTTTTACTGCGATGAAACCGTGATCAAGTTATTTCATAGAAGTTCGCAATTCACTCACAAGGTGAATCATTACCGTGCGAATCTTTGCACAATAAGATTTTTGGTATAGGCCTAGAGAATGACCTGCAGGTAAAATGTGTTTACTACAATTATTCTGTAATATTATGAAGTATGAATTGTTTTCTTGACATGTTTCTTTCTCTACAGGTCCTTCTTTAGGCTTATACCAAATTTTTTAGTGCTTCTTTATTTTGCAATATTTTCATTGCGGCATATGTGGTCATCCAAAACCATATTCCCTGTAACTAACAAGTTGTGAGCAATTTCGGTTGGATAGCTAGGGACCGTATTTACGAGGACAGAGATTAGAGTCTTTCAAGTAACAATCAATAAAAAGTAAGTTATCTAACGGTTTTATTGAATATTTTGATCAAACTTTGACGTGCTTACACATAAGGTTACTAGAAATTCAAGGGAAAAAACAGGTTTTTCTAAATCCACGTTGACACAGGTATGAAAATCTGCACAATATTTGTTATATTATTTAAAAAACAAACTACAAACATTTATATTAATGCTGTTCACACACAAAATAACTTTTATAAACCCAAAATAAATCACAAGGCCCCTGTTTTAGTAACAGCCCCATTATTTTTTAATCTAGTTTAAGCTTAAGTTGTCATGGTTCACCAATAGCTTTTTCCTAGTAAAGAGTGAACCACGGCCCATTGTAATCCGAAAATTTTAAAGCTGTCTTTCTAAGAAACTTTCTAGTAAAAAAAAATATTTCCAATAGACGTTGATTCAGAGATAATAAATGCATATTCAAAGAAAGAACAATGTGTGATTATGAAAACATGTTTTTGAGAATCGCAAAACAGAGGGCTGAAATCCTTCCAATATGATGCCAGATCAAAACGAACTTACAATATTCACCACAATGACCTTTCTAAGCTTTTAACCAGGGCTCCCCCATCAAAGTCCTCGCCGACCTTGAATTCATCTTTAGCAGCCTGCCGACAGTTATTTTGGGTGTAACTGACTTGCCAAGAACAGGGGGGACAAAACACCATGCGCCTCGAGTCATTCTTTCATTTCTGACCCGTACCATATACCAAACGCATCTATGGCCGCTTTCTAATGTCACCGATAATATGGTTACGATTTATTGCCGGATGAATTTCTTCGTTCCTCGTTCTCTGTCCAATCTATCTTCAAGATAAACCTTAAGCAACCATTATCAAATGCTTGGAGTCGTCTTTCTAACTACGCATTAATTGTCTGAGTCTTACAGCCAAATGTATAGACGGTAAGGAAACCAAATAAGCTCCCTCCGAAGTTTCTAGAACTCTTTCCATGCGAAGGACCTTGGTGAAAATAAAAAAAAAAATACATAAAGCCCACTTCAGCCCTTTTTTAGGCAGCGCTATTACGCTGCCTATGAACAATTAATTTGTCAATACATTTGCTTTAACCTGATCGGATATTGAATAGACTCTAACCACGAAATGCTATTCTCTCCAAGAAAACAATCAGAGAAAGGTCACTACAAAGAGAAATATTGCAAGTGATATCTTTTCAAGGAGGCACACTCGTGCCTCTTTAAAGAGGCGAACCACGACAATGTTAAGCGATCTTCGGTTCCAGTGGTCGCAGAGGAATGGGGAGGGATGCATTTCGTAGCCCGAGCTCCAACTAAGAAACCTGCCAAATTTCATCCCCCTCCAACTTTTCCTTCATGGGGAAAATCTGGCCGAAGGTTTCGACCCCCAACCCCAGCCCCCCTTTAACGTTGTCCGATCGGGCTGAAATTCACAAGTTAAGGTCCCCTAGGGCCCAGGAGCTTATCCGCGAAATTTCAGCTCGATCCGAGAACTCCTTCCCTGTTTTCCAGAAACCACGCATAGCCACTTAATGTTCATGTTCTCCTTTTGTTTTTTTTGTGACCTACAGGTCACAGCCGACATTGGATCTGGGTGTACGAAGACTCATTCGACGCGGAATTATCCGAGTAATTTTGCTTGAAAGTTTCGTCGGAAAATCTTAACCCCCCGATTTTCTAGCTTAGAAAAACCCCATTTCCCCATAAGAGCCCATGTTAAGTTTTTTGTTGTTAAAAGTTACGAATTTCAACATTCAAGTACATCAAAATGATCAGCTCGGCATGGTGAGAATGACTGAAAGCTTCAAAAAATTCTGTCTTAATCCATAAAATTTTTATTTGAGAAAAATGACAGAAACCCTTTTTTTCTGCCACGCCTACAGGTCACAGCCGACATCGGATCTGGGTGTACGAAGACTCATTCGACGCGGAATTCTCCGAGTAATTTTCCTGGAAAGTTTCGTCGGAAAATCTTAACCCACCGATTTTCTAGCTTAGAAAAACCCATTTCCCCATAAGAGCCCATGTTAATTTTTGAAATTCTTAAAAGTTATTTAAAAGTTATATTTATACACATGCAGGTATTTCGACTTCAAACATGCCCGGTTAGCTCAGTCGGTAGAGCGTGGGACTTTTAATCCTAAGGTCAAGGGTTCAAGTCCCTTATCGGGCGGTTTTTTTCACAAAATATGAAAAAAACTTCACTTTCTTAAAGAGTTAAAGAGGCTGCGTCCCAAAGTCGAACCTTAAAACGTACAGGAATTAGGAGAGGCAGTCCTAATTCCTGTACGAGGAGTACAGGAATTATTAAATTACATCCACCATGGATTGTAGAAAAACGTACAGAAATAATATGAAAAAAACTTCGTTTTCTTAAAGAGTTAAAGAGGCTGCGTCCCAAAGTCGAACCTTAAAACGTACAGGAATTAGGAGAGGCAGTTGGGCGGCTGCCGCCCCCCAAACACCCCGCTTTTAAAGACTCTTTTGTACAGGTTTTTTTGTTGTGGGGGGCTGCCGCCCCCCCTAACCCCCCGCTCTTGACTTCGGAAAGGTCCTCTTTTAATTAACAAAAAATTGAAATGAATGAGTAATGGAATAACTTCGAAAAATGTTAAACACAAGAGGACAGGAGAACCATTGCGCCGGAACTAGTAATTAGTAACAATGAAGTCCCCCCACAACAAAAAAACCTGTACAAAAGAGTCTTTAAAAGCGGGGGGTTTGGGGGCGGCAGACCCCCAACTGCCTCTCCTAATTCCTGTACGTTTTAAGGTTCGACTTTGGGACGCAGCCTCTTTAACTCTTTAAGAAAACGAAGTTTTTTTCATATTATACTTTAGAAAGGATGCCGTAAACCTACACCTGTTTGTAATGATATAAGTATGTGAAATTTTAGCCCAAGCGTACCGTCGCCTCTGCTGATGTGGGCGTTTCTAAAATACAACAATCTCGACGTGAATAATTCATCAGGTTTCTCTTTGATAGACCACAGAATCCTATCCTGTTGGTGAAATGGTTCTGATGATAACTGAAATTACTTTTAAAACTCTATGCTTTAACTTTTGGACACCTTTGTTATTTCTCCAAACATTCTAAGGAAACTGAAAGCAGACCCAGTCAACGCTATTGGGCAGAAATTTCTCTGTTGGGAATGGAATCTTGTGGAAGAATAATTCCGAGATATTTGAGCTATCTTACTTCTTTGATTCATCACTATTGATCGAAAGTCATTGAGCTATAAGGGAAGAAGCAAATTTGACGCTGATTCAGTCTTACTACCGTTCATGAAAGGTCACACGTCCAAGTTCGTTTATTCTGTGGTACACATCTTCTGGGAAGTAAGTGAGAAGAGAAATATCAGAGCCAAGTCTCAATCGTTGAGGTTTAAACAGTTCGTGGTAACGAACTATAAGTAAGGAGCGACCCGGATCAATAGTAACCGAAACTCTAAAAAACGGAATTTTGATACCAATAGATGCATTAAAGAATCATATTTTTATGCTGATTTTAAATAAATAAGTTTCATTAAGTTTAGTCTTACCCATTAAAAATTACGAGACTGAGAAAATTTGCCTTATTTTTGAAAAAAGGGGAAATGCCCCTAAGGGTCATAGAATCTTAATGAACATCATCAGATTCAGTGTATCAGAGAACCCTATTGTAGAGTTCCTATCTGCAAAAATGTGGAATTTTGTATTTTTTGCCAGAAGAAACATCACAGATGTGTATTTATTTGTTTTTTTGTTGTTTTTTTCCAGGGGTGATCATATCGACCCAATGGTCCTAAAATGTCAAGAGAGGGCTCATTAATACGGAAATTAAAAGCTCTAGTGCCCTTTTTAAGAGGCCAAAAAATTAGTGGACAACTGGGCTCCCTCCCTTGCTCATTTTTTACCCAAAGTCACCGGATCAAAATTTTGAGATAGCCATTTTATTCAACATAGTCGAAAGATCTAATAACTATGTCTTTAAGGACAACTTAATCCCCCGCTGTTCTCGGGGGGTGGGCTGCAAGTTATAAACTTTGCCCATTGTTTACATATAGTATTGGTTATTGGGAAGTATACAGACGTTTTCAAGGGGGCTTCTGGGGGGGATTTACCTGATAGGATCTTTCCATGGAGGAATTTGACATAGGAGAAGAGAATTTCCATGAAGGTGGCACTGGATTTTCCAGCATTAAAAAAAAACATGAGAAATTAAATAAAAATTAAGTTTTCTCAACTCAAAGTAAGAAGCAAAATTAAAACCTAAAACGAACAGAAATTATTACGTATAGGAGGGGGTTCTTCCACTCTTCAATACCTCGCTCTTTATGCTAAAGTATTCTTAGTGATTTTAAAAGAGCTATTTATTCTAATTAAATGGCCTTTGTGATTCAGGGGTCATTTTTAAAGAATTGGAACAAAATTCAAACTTTAGCGTAAAGAGCGAGGTGTTGACGAGGGGGTGTACCCCCTCATATACGTATTAAAAATATACGAATACGAGTTCGTTACGTAAATTAATTCGTAAGTTACGTATATTTATTGCTAATAAAAATGTTCATAAATAAAATTAAAAGTTCTAGTGGCTTATTTAAGTAACCAAAAACTTAGGGGTTGACTAGGCCCCCTCCACCGTCTCCTGTCAATCGTCCAATTAAAATTTTGAGAAAGCCGTTTTGCCAAAAAAAAAGTAAAAATAATATGCGAATTTCGGTTTATTTATTCATGTGCGGTAAGCCAAAATAAAAACCTGCATTAATTCAAAAACGTTCAGAAATTAAATAAAAAAAACAAGTTTTTTTAACTAAAAATAAAGAGTGACATTAAAACTTAAAACAATAGAAATTATTTCGAATAAGGAAGGGGATTTCCCCTCGTCAATGACCCGCTCTTTACGTTAAATTTTGACTCTTTCTCACAGCTCTACATTTTTTAAACAATAAAAAGCTTGAGCATAAAGAGCGGGGCGTTGAGGAGGGGACAGATCCTTACATATACGGAACAATTTCCGTTTGTTTTAAGTTTTTATGTCGCTCCTTGCTTTCAGTTAAAAAAACTTTTTTTTTATTTAATTCTTACAGGATTCACCCTTGAGACTGTATTCACAACGAAGAGAATTCTATCACAAACTTGGTTGATATATTGTTGATAGACTGGCTTACACATAACTTCACAGAGAACAATCAGGTGTGGAACAGAGTGTAAACCATATGAATCAAAGAGCTCGTGGTAACGAACTGTAGTAAGGAGCGACCCGGCTCAATAGTAACCGAAACTCTAAAAAATGGAATTTTGATATCAATAGTTACATCAAAAGAGTTGAATTTCAATGCTGATTTTAAATATATAAGTTTCATCAAGATTAGTCTTACCCATCAAAGGTTACGAGCCTGAGAAGATTTGACTCATTTTAGAAAATAGGGGAAACACCCCCTAAAAGTCATAAGATCTTAACGGAAATCACACCATCAGATTCAGCGTATCAGAGAATCTTTCTGCAGAAGTTTCAAGCTCCTACCTCCAAAAATGTGGAATTTCGCATTTTTTGCCAGAAGACAAATCACGGATGCGAGTTTATTTGTTTTCGTTTTGTTTTTCTTTTCCCCAGGGGTCATCGTATTGACCAAGTGGTCCTAGAATGTCGCAAGAGGACTCATTCTAACGGAAATGAAAAGTTCTAGTGCCCTTTTTAAGTGACCAAAAAAAATTGGAGGGCACCTATGCCCCCTCCCACGCTCATTTTTTCCCAGTCAACGGATGAAAATTTCAAGATAGCCATTTTGTTCGAAATAGTCGAAAACCATAATAACTATGTCTTTTGGGATAACTTACTCCCCACAGTCCCCAGGGGAGGGGCTGCAAGTTACAAGCTTTGACCAGTGTTTACATACAGTAATGGTTATTGGGCAGTGTATAGACGTTTTCAGGGGGATTTTTTGGTGGGGGGGGGTGAGGTGAGGGGGCTATGTGGGAGGATCTTTCCTTGGAGGAATATGTCATGGGGGAAGAGAAATTCAATGAAGGGGGCGTAGGATTTTCTAGCATTACTATAAAAAAAACAATGAAATAAAAACATGAAATTTATTTTAATTGAAAGTAAGGTGTATCATTAAAACTTAAAACGAACAGATATTATTATGCATATGAGGGGTTCTTTTCCTCCTAAATAACTCGCTCTTTATGCTAAAGTATTTTTAGCAATTTCCACTATTTGTTCTACTTGTTCTACGTAAGTTAATTCTTAAGGTACGTATATTTTTTACTAATAAAAATGTTCGTTAAAAGTTAAAAGTTCTAGTTGCCTTGAGGGCAACTAGGCCTCCTTCCTCACCCCTTATTTCTCAAAATCGTCTGATTAAAACTAAGAGAAAGCCACTTAGCCAAAACAAGAATTAATATCAAAATTTCATTTTGATAATTTATGTGCGGAGAGCCAAAATCAAACATGCATTAATTCAAAAACGTTCAGAAATTTAAAAAAAAAAACTAGTTTTCTAACTGAAAGTAAGGAGCGACATTAAAACTAAAAACGAACAGAAATTACTCCCTGTATGAAAGGGGATGTTCTCTTCTCAACGCCCCACTCTTTACGCTAAATTTTTTTCAAAAGTAGAATTGAGAGAAAGAGTCAAACATTAGCGTAAAGAGCGGGGCGTCGAGAAGAGAACATCCCCTTTCATACACGGAGTAATTTCTGTTCGTTTTAAGTTTTAATGTCGCTCCTTACTTTCAGTTAAAAAACTAGTTTTTTTATTTAATTACATAATAAAGCCACTATCGCTGAAAACCCTTGATTGGGGGATTACTGCTATTATGACTACAGCAACCTAATAAAGATCAAACCACGGGTCATGTTTACCAAAACTTTTAAAATACTTTTCCAAAGAATTCACCATTGATGGAAAAAAAAATTCAAATTGACACTAATTCGGAAATAGTATCTATTCTGCAAATTAAAAATTGCGTAGAGCCTCACATTCTCATAAGAAGTGCATCATTAAAATCGTCGTTCTTTTAAGCCCTTTGACGACAGGCTTACTATTCCCCTCCTCGAAAAGAAACAAGCATATTTTGCATGGATAGGATTGATGTGCCCCCTTTTATCCCAAACCTAAGCAGTCCACTGGAAAATTGTAGAGAGATGGCTATAGGCTCAATTCTTTTGTCTGTGCCCTACTGCTTATCTTCAAGGTCAGGTTAGCTAAGTGAGATAAGTTTAATTTTCTTTTTAAGCTTGTACTTTTTTTGCCTGAATTTTGATTTATTTTTTTCTTTTTTTAAATCCTTTTCATCTCAATTAATACTTTTCTGAGAATTACTAGCTAAATGTTTTTATTGCATAGCACTTTTGTTTCCCCAGGCTAGCAGAAAAATGGCTTCATAACTCACACTTCAAAAATTAAAAACAAGCTTAGCCTTCTTCTCCCATTTTTTGAAGGTAAGTTCTCTGAACAAGTTATCTATTAATAATTATATCCAAGCCTATTACCTAAGCGTTATATTAAAGTAGTGTATAAATAGAGTTCTATGTTAGGTCTATATTAACATAGTGTTTAAATGCTCTATATTTAAATAGAGATCGAAATATATTACTCAAGCTGGGCTGTTTTCAAATGATTTGTATTTTTTTTTTTTTTATTCTATTTCTTACCACTTTTTCAGCTAGAGATCTCATTAGCTTTCGTAGTAGGTGGAGGAGAGTGTGTGTTTAAGAGGCATGCTTTTATAAACTTTTTCATTTCAAAAAAGATTGTACGAGTTGGTAGCTACCATGTAGTTAAAATGTCCCTACTACTTTCGGAAATATTGATGTTTTTCCCTAATTAAAAATTAATAATAAAAAGTTCATGGGTTTATAGCACACTTAGGTGTTTTTATGGCACTTGGTATCTACCAAGTGACATATAGAGATCGCAAATTCTGTCGGTCTGTCTGTCTGTCTGTCTGTCCCGGTTTTGCTACTTTAGGCACTTTCAGGTAAGCTAAGACGGTGAAATTTGGCAGGCGTATCAGGAACCAGACCAGAATAAATTGAAAATTGTCGTTTCCCCGATCTGACCATCTCTGGCGGAGTGGGGGGACGGTTAAATCGGAAAAATTAGAAAAAAAATGGGTTATTTTTAACTGACGAAGGAGTGATTGGATCTTAATGAAATTTAATGTTTGGAAGGATATATTGTCTCAGAGCTCTTATTTGAAATTCCAACCGGATCCGGTGACATTGGGGAGTTGGAGGGGACCTAAAATCTTGGAAAGCGCTTAGAGTGGAGGGATCGGGATGAAACTTGGTGGGAAAAATAATCACAAGTCCTAGATACGCGATTGACATAACTGGAACGGATCCGCTCTCTTTGGAGGAGTTGGAGGGAGGATTAATTCTGAAAAATTAGAAAGAATGAGGTATTTTTAACTTACGAAGGAGTGATCGGATCTTAATGAGATTTGATTTTTGGAAGGATATCGTGTCTCAGAGCTCTTATTTAAAATTTTGACCGCATCCGGTGACATTGGGGGGAGTTGGGGGGAACCTAGAATCTTGGAAAACACTTAGAGTGGAGGGATCGGGATAAAACTTGGTGGGGAAAATAAGGACAAGTCCTAGGTACATGATTGACATAACCAGAACAGATCTGCTCTCTTTGGGGGAGTTGGGGGGAAGGGCTAGTTCTAAAAAATTAGAAAAAATGAGGTATTTTTAACTTACGAAGGAGCGATCGGATCTTAATGAAATTTCATATTTAGAAGGATCTCTTAACTCAGATCGCTTATTTTAAATCCCTACCAGATCCAGCGTCATTGGGGGGGGGGGCTCAGAAATCTTAGAAAACGGTTAAAGTGGAGAGATAAGGATGAAACTTGGTGGGAAGAATCGGCACAAGTCCAAGATACGTGACTGACACAACCGGACTGGATCCGCTCTCTTTGGTGGAGTTGGGAGGGGGGGAGTAAATCGGAGAGATTTAAAAAAAATGAGGAATTTGTAACTTATGAACGGGTGATCAGATCTTAATGAATCTTGATATTTAGAGGGATCTTGTGCTTCAGAGCTCTAATTTTAAATCCCGACCAGATCCGGTGACATTGGGGGGAGTTGGAGGGGGAAACCGGAATTCCTTGGAAAACGTGAAAATCGAAGTATCTTACGAAAGAGTGATCGGATCTTAAAAAAACTTTATATATAGAAGACTCTTATGTCTCAGATGCTCCATTTTCAATTCGAATCGGATCTGGGGACAGAGGATTGGAGGGGGGAATCAAAAATCTTGGAAACCGGAAATGTTGGAAAACACTTAGAGTGGAGAGATCGGGATGAAACTTGATGAGAAGAATAAGCACAGGTTATAGATACGAGATTGACATAATTGGAACGGATCCGTTCTCTTTGGGGGAGCTGGGGGTTCTTAATTTGGGAAAATTAGAAAAAATAAGGTATTTTAACTTAAGAACGGGTGACCGAATCTTGATGAAATTTGATATTTTTTGGCATTAAGCCTCTGATTTTTTTTTAAAGCAATCTATTGATTCTTAGAATTTCGCTAGAGCTCATACCATATGAGCTCTTGGCTCTTCCGATCTCGTCACAAGTGTCATATGAGCTCTTAGCTCTTGTTCTTTATGTTTTTTATTTAGGTGTTTTTTTTTGTTTTGTTTTTTTTTTTTGCAGTATCCACCATTCAAACTGCTGTAATAAATGATATCCTAGTTCAATATTCCAGTTTTGCAGAGTTTTTTTAAACTAAAAAGGAAAAAAAACTATTTTTAAAGCAAAGATTTTTTTCAATGGAAGTAAAGAGGGAAGTTAAAACTTAAACCTGCTAAAAATTATTGCTTTGCAGCATGTGACGCGAAAAAATAGCCTGTGAAACGTGGTAGAATAAAGGGATTGATTATGTTTGCCTATGTTTGTAGGATTATGCGAAACTAGCACTAAACTGAAAAACAATGAATCTAGGGTTTCTTATTTCTTGTTTTATTCAGGGCTTGGGGAAGTTCCTAAGGTATAACAAAAATTTATTCCTGTTTCTTATACTTCACGATAACAATATTGTAGATCTGAAGTCAGGTTCTCTCTCTCTCTCTCTCTCTCTCTCTCTCTCTCTCTCTCTCTCTCTCTCTCTCTCTCTCTCTCTCTCTTCTCTCCTCTCTCTCATCTCTCTCTCTCCTCTCTCTCTCTCTCTCTCTCTCTCTCTCTCTCTCTCTATCTCTCTCTCTCCTCTCTCTCTCTCTCTCTCTCTCTTTTTTTCAAATTTATTAGTTTTTCGCTTTTTCTTGGGAGATAAATGTATTCATGTTTTAGTCTTTCATTGTTTAGCACGAGAGAATTTGCATAAGAATTGTCGCATAACTCTAGAAAAGGGGGAAAACACCCTGAGCAATCAAATTCACCGCCTATGAGAATTCCAGAGCGGAGATTTCAAGCCAAACACGAGGACAAATTTTTATTTTTTCCCCTGATGCGGATGGTGATCTATGTGTACTTTTTCATTTTTTTTTCAACAAGAACTATTGCATCGGTTTTAATTTTCTTCAAATGAGAGTGAAGAACGGACAAAAACTGTCCTATTACATAAGAACGGCTCCCAACCCCCTTACCCTCACCCTTTTATTTCATCTCGTGATCTGTGCATTAAAATCAGAACAAGAAAAATTTGATCTCCCTCTGGTGTTTTCTTTATATTTTTCTTGTTTTATTTTTTTACCTATGAACGGTTCATTTTGTTCATCAAAGTTCGTGTGTACTGATTTAAGTTGTTCTATATCTGCTTATTCTACCTCTGCTTATTCTGCTTAGAATTTGAAAATTCTACCACTTTAAAATCACTGTGTATCCTTGTTTAAGAGCACATTATGTTAAACTATCTAGTTTTTAAAGACAAAAAAAAAGGTTTATATTAACTTTTAACTTGAAATGAACTAATTTTTCGTTTTTCTATTATGTAGATTTGGAACAACATATAGTGACAAGATCTATTAATTTGAAATTGGATAATGTAAATTTTCGCATGTGAAGAACCAATAAATGAATGTCAGGTAGATATTATACAGGTGCGCAAAAGAAGTCTCCAGATTTCTTATCTGGAGACTATTTATATCTGGGTGCTGATCAGAAAAAGACTGATTTTGTCACAATTAGTTGTTTTTTTTAATGAAGCTGAAATAGAATAAAACAAAATATTTCGAGGAGTTTATTTCAAGGAATTTTTTATTTATGTTCTGATAAGAAAATTAATGTAAATCCTAAAACAAAATTGGGAAAGAATTCTCAGTTACTATTCAAGCCCTCTTTTATACACCGTCCTTTATCGATTTATCAAATAAAAGAAAAAAACAAGTATTTTCAATTGATAAAACTTATGAAAGCAAAAAGAGCGAGCTATCGAGGAGGGGGCAATCCTCTCATATACGTAATATTTTCTGTGCGTTTAAAGTTTTAATGTTGATCCTTACTTTCAGTTGGAAAAAAAACTTGTTTTTTTATTTAATTTCTGACCGTTTCTTAAATTAATCGATCTCCCTCCTTGGAAAATTCCCTTCCCAAATGGAAAATTCCTTCATGGAAAGATATTCTCACGTACCCTATTCCCTATCATAAAATCAACCCCCCCCCAAAAAAAAAAGAAACTGAGTGCTTCTGAATAACAAATACTATATGAAAGCAATGGGGAAATTTCATAGCTTGCAGCCATTCCCCCAGGGACTTTGGAGGGTCAAGTCATCCTTAAACACATAGCTATTAGATCTTCCAACTATTCTGAACAAAATACCCATCTCAAAATTTTGATTGAGTGACTTTTGAGAAAACAGGGCGTGGGAGGTAGGCTAGCAGCTCTCCAATATTTTTGTTCATTTAAAAAGGGCACTAGAATTCCGATCAATTCTGGTCAAATGAGCCCTCTTCCGATCTTCTACGATCATCGCTTCGATACGATCACCCCTGGAAAAAAAAATAAACCAAAAAACAAATAAACACGCATCCGTGATCTTTCTTCTGGCAAAAATACAAAATTCAGCAATTTTGTATATAGGAGCTTGAAACCTCTACAGTAGGGTTCTCTAATATGCTGAATCTGTGATGTAACTTCAATTAAGGACTCTTGATGTTTTGGGGGTCTCCCTCCTTTTTTAAAAACTGGGCAAATATCCTCAGACTCGTAACTTTGGTTTATAACATTAAACTCGAAATTTTACATGTTTTGAATAAGCATCAAAACTCGATTCTTTTGATGTATCTATTGTTGTCAAGACTCTTTTTCTTAGATTTTCGGTTACTATTGAGCCTCTTGAAAAAAGTTGCCTAAGGCCAGAGAGCCTTTTTCATTTATAATTTTCTATTTTGAAATCAGATTTTTTACAAAGCGAACTTTTTACGCAATGCTGCTAATTAAACAATACGACATTTTTTTTTTTCGTAAAACTTTCTTCTGGTTCCCAAAATAAATACAGAGAAAGTTCAAGATAAAATTCATTACTGATATAGATTGTATTGCACAAAAAAAAATTCCAAAATTTGTTGCTATTTGCTCATCGTCACTTTCACATAAGGTCATAACTGTTACTTTCAGTCTTCTGAGCTGACTGCCCAAAACCCTTTTCTACAAAGGGGCGTCAACAGGGGAGGGACCGAAAGGCATGTCCCCTAAATTTTTTGCTCCCACTAAATTTGAAAATATCTTTTTTGTGGGGGTATTTTCATTAAAAATCCTGTTTTTGGTATTTTCATTGAAAGATTGAAAAACAAATACAAATTTGCCCTCACCCCTGCTAGGTTTTGAAAAATATATTTCCCCCCCCCCAATCGAAATTTCTACTGCTAAGGTATTCTGAAATGGAGTATTGACAAGGAAATTTAGATCAAGAGGATGGAAGCGTGATTGAACAGACATTGCCCTTTGGAAACGGCTTAGCAAACTATTTTAGCAGTTATCTCGGAAATATGAAAGTGCTAGATGAGGCCTTTAGGTGTGAAAGTGATGTTATGCCAGTTCTGATATGAGCATTTCTGATATTAGCTAAACGGTAATTGGGAAGGGAGCATGAGCCCCCTAGATTTTTTTAATGCCACCTAGATTATGAAAAATGCCTTGTTTTGTATTTTCATCGAAAAAATTGAAAAAAAAATCAAATTTATTCCCCGCTATATTTCGAAAAATATATTTTTCTCTCCTCCCCCGAAATTTTCGCAAATTGAAAACACTGCCCTCTTGTTAAATTTAAAAGTAACGTCTTAATAAAAATCGTTAAACGCATCTTTTCAATCATTTTCTGTGCAAGGCAAGTGTATTTTGTCTTTTTATAACTTTTCTTCCCCACGTAAAAAAAATGCAGTCTGTCTGCCTGAGGAGTATGAATAAAAACTTCCTCCTGGTTAGACAATAATGTCTTTAACCAGTACTATTTTAGTATTCTATCAGCGAGTAAAGCATGCAGTTACGATGCGACGACCGCTGGCTCCAAACAATACCACTTACCCAAACACTTGGGTTCTTGAGAAAATTTAAATAAAAAAAAACTAAGTTTTTTAGCTGAAAGTAAGGAGCGACATTAAAACTTAAAACGAACAGAAATTACTCCGTATATGAAATGAGTTGTCCTCTCCGCAATCCCTCGCTCTTTACGCTAAAGCTTTTAATTGTTTTAAAAAGTAGAATTGTGGCAAAGAGTCAAACTTTAGCGTAAAGAGCGAGGGACTGTGGAGGGGACAACTCATTTCATATACGGAGTAATTTCTGTTCGTTTTAAGTTTTAATGTCGCTCCTTACTTTCAGCTAAAAAACTTAGTTTTTTAGGGGGGGAAAGACATAGTTATTATGGTTTTCGACTATGCTGAACAAAATGGCTATCTCAAAATTTTGATCCGTTGACTTTGGGAAAAAATGAGCGTGGGAGGGGGCCTAGATGCCCTCCAATTTTTTGGTCACTTAAAAAGGGCACTAGAACTTTTCATTTCCGTTAGAATGAGCCCTCTTGCGACATTCTAGGACCATTTGGTCGATACGATGACCCCTGGGGAAAAGAAAAAAAAACAAAAACAAATAAACACGCACCCGTGATTTTGTCTTCTGGCAAAAAATACAAAATTCCACATTTTTGTAGATAGGAGCTTGAAACTTCTACAGTAGGGTTCTCTGATACGCTGAATCTGATGGTGTCATTTTCGTTAAGATTCTATGACTGTGTTTTAAGGGGTGTTTCCCCCTATTTTCCTAAATAAGGCAAATTTTCTCAGGCTCGTAACTTTTGATGGGTAAGACTAAACTTGATGAAACTTATATATTTAAAATCAGCATTAAAATGCAATTCTTTTGATGTAGCTATTGATATCAAAGTTCAATTTTTTAGAGTTTTCGTTACTATTGAGCCGGGTCGCTCCTTACTACAGTTCGTTACCACGAACTGTTTGATATGGATGATTTATTTTAGATCAATGTGTTTCATTTTCCTTCGCTGTAAAGCTTGCCTGAAGCGATTTCAAAATGTATTACTTCTCGACATAAATCCAATTTACTCTAGCGGAGATATATATCCCCAAGTTTCCCCACGAGATTTCTTATGATGAAAATTCTATTCAAAATTAAGAAGAGCAGAAAATTTTCTTCACAAGAAATTGCTATTAATGTGGTTAAATTTAGTAGAACTAAATGATAATTTTGATTGCTATGTGGTATTTACGTGTTATAGCTCCCACACTGCTGTTCTTGGTCTGAGTAAATCCGGTTTATATGTCTACACTCGGAGATGATTAGCTAATTCTCAGTGAGATAAACAACTATGCAGGTATGTTTTAATTAAATATTTAGAGTTGGTTAGGTTAGGTATTTAATATAATGAGTTCTGGGCAGCCTACTTCCTATAATTCTCTGTTTTCGATTCCATAACTTTGTTACTAATATATTAGATTTTCTTCATGTTTTGGTATATCAAACAGTTCGTGGTAACGAACTGTTTGAGGAGCGACCCGGCTCAATAGTAACCAAAACTCTAATAAATGGAATTTTTATGCCAATAGTTACATCAAAAGAATTATATTGTAATGCTGATTTTAAATATATAAGTTTCATCAAGATTAGTCTTACCCGTCAAAAGTTACGAGCCTGAGAAGATTTGCCTAATTTTAGAAAATAGGGGGAAATACCCCCTAAAAGTCATACGATCTTAACAAAAATCGCACCATCAGATTCAGCGTATCAGAGAACCTCAGTGTAGAAGTTTCAAGCCCCCATCTACAAAAATGTGGAATTTAGCATTTTTGCTGCAAGTTACAAACTTTGACCTGTGTTTACATACAATAATGGTTACTGGGAAGTGTACAGACGTTTTAGGGGGATTTTTTTGGTTTGGGGGGAGAGTTGAAGGGGGGTTACGTGGGAGAATCTTTCAATGGAGGAACGTTTTATTGGGGAAGAGACTTTCAATGGAGGGGGCGCAGGATTTTCTAGCATTATTTAAAAAAAAACAATGAAAAAATAAATATGAAAAGTTTTTTCTACTGAAAGTGAGGAGCAGCATTAAAACTTAAAAGAACAGAAATTATTACGCATATGAGGGGTTTATCTCCTCGTAATACCTCGCTCTTTACGCTAAAGTATTTTTAGTAATTTCAACTATTTATTCTACGGCCTTTGTGATTCAGGGGTCATTCTTAAGGAATTGGGACAAAATTTAAGCTTTAGTGTAAAGATTGAGGTATCGACGAGGGGTGAGCCCCCTCATATACGCAATAAAATCATTCGAATATAGAAGTTCGCTAAGTAAGTTAATTCGTAAGTTACGTATATTTTTTACTTATGAAAACGTTCGTAAAAAATTAAAAGTTGTAGTTACCTTTTTAAGTAATCAAAAAATTGGAGGGCAACTAGGCCTCCTCTCTCGCTCCTTTTTTTCAAAATCTTCCAATTAAAACTATGAAAAAGATAATTTAGCCCCAAAAAAAAAAATATGCAAATTTTGTTTTAATATTTATGCGTGTAGAGCCAAGATAAAAAAAAATGCATTTATTAAAAAACGTCCAGAAATTAAACAAAAAGACAAGTTTTTTTTTAAATAAGGAGCGACATTAAAACTTAAAACGAACAAAAATTACTCCGTATATGAAAGGGGCTTTTCCTCCTCAACGCCCCGCTCTTTACGCTATAGTTTTTTACTGTTTTAAAATGTAGAGTTAAGAGAAAGAGTCAAACTTTAGCGTAAAGAGCGGGGCGGTGAGGAGGAAAAGCCCCTTTCATATACGGAGTAAATTTTGTTCGTTTCAAGTTTTAATGTCGCTCCTTATTTTCATTTAAAAAAAACTTGTGTTTTTTTGTTTAATTTCATAAGGATTAACCTAACTTCACCTCTTGAGTGTGGTCACTATAATACGTAAGTACCAGCTATCCTTTTAGACCATTTAAAGTTTTCCCCCCTCTCTAGTCTCTCCCAGAGCAGACACTCACCAAAATAAGAGTTGTTTAGTATTCAGATCAACCAATATCTATTGAAACCTTCCAAAACCGAATCCTTGCTACACACTTACTTTTAAGCAGCTTGTAAAATGAACAGTTGAAACCGTCCCTTACTGTGTAATTTACGAGAAAAATAAATGAGTAGCTCCTGGGTTGTAAATGAGCTCGTTAAATTACAGAATATATGTTCATACATGTTCTATTATTATAATGAATCTTTTCATCAAAAGGTACTGATGAAAACTAATTTATTGGAATTCTAAAAAGGACTTTGAAAACCCGAAAATTGCGGCAGATCAAAATAGAAAATATACCATTGAAATTCCCATGTTTGAGATTTTCAGCAATTCATCTGGAAAATTAGAGCGAATCCTATTGTAGTCTGTGGATTTCTGGTGTCTTCTATCGATTTCTGTTTTTTTCTATTATTTAAGCGGCGCTAGTTGGGAACTGGAACATCATAGAGGGTTGTTTAAGTGCTCATTTGATAGCCAATACTTATATCCATGTGATTTTTAGAAGTTCGTCTTATTAGTACTAAAGTAAAATGGAATTTTTTAGTGCCACTTTCGTATTGACCCTTGGAAATGGCAGCGGATTGAAAGAAAAGTGCACCATCCACGGTCAAAAGCCCTTCAACAAAGGTTTTCAGTCCTCTTCTCACTTTGAAAACACGAGAAAATCATACTTTAATGTGTATCTCATCTATTTTGCTTCTGTTTTATCAAAGGACCCTTGTTGCTGTCCCTTTAATTTTTTTTTTTTTTTTTGAGTAATAACAAGGTTGAGTGAAAAATACCAGGAGAAGAATGCTCAAACATTTTTTTATTTCTCTGAATATATAGGTCTAAAAGGGAAATAAAGATGCTTCTAGACAAGGCCGTATCCAGGAGGAGAATTGGGGGTATAAATTCTCCCCCCTAAATGTTTGTGCAACTCATAAAAACGTAGCAAAATGCAAATAAAGAAATTTTTAATCTTTTTTTAAAGTTTTTTTTGCAACCTCCCTACACCAAACGAAAATCCTGAATACGGCCCTGCTTCTAGGTAAAGCAAAAAATACTAAGCATGCATGTGTGTCTAGATACCGCCCATTATCGCAATATTGTTGGATCCCACTTCCTTCGTTTGTAAAGGGAGGCCTCGTCACCACCCAACTGTGGTAACTATTTACATTACTTGATTTCTTGCTATTAGAAAGCTGGAACCTTGTAAAGAGCGAACCACAATCAATATTTCCTGTGATCGTACTGATGCGACGAATATGCCATAAGAAAGGATAGTTAGTCTAAGGATGTAATCTAAATACAAATTTTTCTTGAGGTGATTTTGTACAGAAAAACGTACGAGATATCCATACTGCTGTCCATGATAAATAAACGAATTTTTATAATTTCTTCCAGTTTTTTGGAATGGTGCATATTTTTAACTTATAATAAATCTGTAAATGTAAGCATTAGTTTTCAAATGAGTCTGATACATTTATCTTAAGCAAACGCAACAACACTCACATGATGTGATGATGATTATATATTTAATACCCATACTAAAATTTGATTTTTCTTGGTTTTCAAGATGGAGAGTTTTCAACCACATTTAAGGGTTTCTGGTCATGAAACATCGATTAGCCAAGTTAGAATTTAACTTTCCTATTTTTTGGCCAAATTCGCCAAAAATAAAGTTTTGCGGCACAGAAGGGCAGGAAACATTGCTATGGAACGATCAATTCTGTTAATTTAGAAAGTATTTAGATATTTTCATATCTATTCAAATAAGTCATCGTTTGATATTGTTCGACCACTGGTTCAATACAATTACCCCTGGGAAAAAAGGAAACCCATTGTTTGGAAAACTCCGAAGTTATCGTATGCTATATTAATGAAATGTATAGCTGGTTCGTCTTGATCTAAAACCGTGACTTTGAACATGGGGCACAGGCCCCACAGGTGGGACATGACAATATTTTGGTGAGTCATGGGCAGGACGTACACCCCTCTGCTGATTATGTTTTAGAGCCTTAATTTAAGAAAAAAACCATTTTTCATGTGAATGACGTCACATTCAAATGTACTTAAAAAAAATACAAGATAACATTGCAATTACGTTGTGCATATTATATAGTGTGGTATTCAGACAATGTGTTTCATTAGTATGAAATATGCTAAGAAGACAACCAAAAAAGGATACCACGCTATAGGCCTTTTGAGCTTCCTTCAGGTGATAACACGTAAATTTTTTGATAACGAAATTTGGATATCACGAGGCGGCATCCATATTTTAGAAACGCATAGGTAATGGGATCTTTTCTCCCGATTGAAGACCTTAACGATTTACGCCCTGTTTTCATTTTTCAAGCTCAAACTCTTCTTATAAAAGTATTCAAAAGTTTAAACCTGGAAAAACATAAAAATCAAAATAGAATACCAAGACCTATGCGAAATATAAATATAATTTCGACAATTTTTAGTTTGACAGCTGATTAATCCCAGATTTGTAATTTGTGAGTAATTGTTCTAATTATGATCTATGAAAATATGATAGGGTCTATTTTTTCCAAAGAGACTGAGTGCCATGGTAACATTGAGCTTTGTAAATCAAGCTAAGCAAATCTTGTTTTCTTCCCATATTCCCTTTCACGCTTCTCTTAGCATTTACTATTCATTTTTTTTAACAGGTGTCAGGTTTGGCTGATTCAGCCTTAACATTTTTTGAATTTGATTTTATAACATATATATTAGCTTACCTGTTCTATGTAGGAATGCTTGAGGAAAAATCTCGAAGAATATCTGTCAGTCATTCCACGGTCAGGATCTCTCGACTCATTTAATGTTTCCCCAAAGATTTCACGACAAAGAGTAACTCGACCAGAGACTAGGATTCTGGAAAGCTTCCTAAATTTAACATCAGCTAAGCCATCCCTTCCAAACGCGAATGTGCCTCGATACCCAAGCATAACGTAACCAGGAGCCTTTGAAGTGATGCCGAGAGGGGTAAGAGAGGATGTCAGCTCGTCAGCGCTTGTTGCTTTGAGAGGAATTAATGCCTTTGCTAAAGTTTCCAGCTTATAAAACTCCGCTTCTGCTCGAAGACGATCTCTTTCTGCAAAACTCTCTGGTAAAATTATCTTCTGGTTTCTTAAATAATCTAAAATGTATCTAAATAGTACTCCATCTCTATCAATAAAATACCTTCCTTTAGAGTCCTTTATTTGTGCAATTTTTCCTCTAAAAACTTGACCTAAATAGGATTCAGGCTCTTTAGTTAGTGTCTGTATTGTTGTTGTGTATCCAACACCTCCAACATTCAGTTCGACTATCTGGGACGTAGAGTTAGCCATCTCGCTAGCCATAGCTACCTTCTGCTTAAGCAACTATTAAACCATAATCTGATTCTAACAGTGTCAAAGACTTAGCTCAAACTGATCCCTATTCAGCTTCGGCAAGCTTTTTCTTTCATGGGAGAAAGTGGTGACGCAAGGCAGATAGTAGTCATCGAAGACTCGGTTGAATTCGATTATAATTCCGAATGTAAGCTTCAAGAAAACCACAGAGCCCCAATTAAGTTCATCCATCCGTGAAGAAACATTTATATGATGGTTGTAAATGACATATCGTCAGTGCATGAGGAATTGTTAGGGATTCTAGAAAGATTGCTTACGCTTTATTTGATCCTCATGTATCGACTTTCGCTTTCTATCGATATCAAGATAAATAAGTAATGAGTTATCTTGGAACGTGCCCCTGTCATAAGGGATGCCAGGAATCAAGCTTACACATTAATAATCATTTTTGAGCTCGTAAAAAATAACAGAAGAAAGGAATTAGATAAAGTAATTTCACCCTCTGAAAGGAAACATTATACCCCCCAAAAATCCTAAGCCTTGAGGGCAAGCATTTGGATGGAATCACAAACTGGTGTTTCCTCAATAATCGTAAGATTTTCTTCAGGATTCCAAAAAATATTTGCAAAAAATACGGAAGACCACTCTGTCTTTCCATGATTAAATGAAAAAAACAAGGAAATATTTTATTTCAGCGGGAAAAATTAAACTGAATTCTAAATCTTTAAGCTCATTCCATACCTTAAGGAATTCCCTATCACATCCAATGTAAACTTTTTTCATTTGTTTGGCCAGACTATTTGCAACCACCTAGGAAATGTTGCCTTAACTTGTCGAACTTGGATAAGAGATGTAAATAAAATAAAAAAAACTGAAAAACGACACCTACAGTCCTGGAAATTTTAGAAATACCATTCAACTTTTCTCTTTTTGTGCTGGTGATAGAGATATTCAGCTTTAATTAAACTTACATCATCAAAAGGTGTAATTTTTTCATTAAAACGAACGGAATTTTGTTTAAAATCTAAGATAGGGGCAGTCCCTAAAAATATTCTAGCATACCTATTCGAAATTACAAAAAATCGGCCTATGGAAATTATCCTTTGAGTAATTTTGTCGCTTTGGGAGTTCCCTGGAGTGCCACGAGAATTGATTAAAATGCTTGCCCACGAAAGGGAAGTAAATTTTACTGTTTTCTTAGTCAAATTTCACAGTCAAGCCACGAATTCTCGACAGCTTTCGATGATAGATAGACCCCTGGGAACATTCGCTAGTGAACTTTTTGGTCTTTTTGAGGGTTAGCCGACGCTGACCGTCAAAATGCAAAATGATTTTTAGCCAAACATATGGCTTTAATTCAAAGAGTGTAGACATAAGCATATCCTTTACTACAAGTAATAAAAATCTTCTCTCTGGTTCGCTTTCATTTGAAAGAAAGTCCCGGAAATCGTCCCGAAACGTCCAGCTTTAAGTTTGGCCAAAATTTGACCGTCGAAATAAAACATTGTCCGGTATTAATTTTCCGATTTTCACTTCTATGTTTCTTCTAAAATTTTGTTCTGTTTTGTCTAATATATTTATTCACTACATACTATACAAAATGATAAATAATGGAATACAATTAGAAAAAGAAATAAAAAAGAGAAAAACAAGCAAATGATTTGGTTTTCCAATGTGACTTCGTGTATCAACAATGAAAACAGGAGAATTTTGGAAAAATATACTATACCCAGATCTCTATATTTTTATTTTGGTCTTTCTCTCTGAATTGAACGATACTTTGATGATATTCAAGGAAGTTGAGATTCTGGATTTGCGTGCTAATGGTAATAAGCTTCAAAGGATATACTTTGACGATTACCTAGACGCTAGGAATATCAAATTAAATTTTAAATGTAAAATTATAAAAAAAATCTCACCCTTTTCCTATGCTGTATATTAACGCTACCGCACATGGATTTGAACTCTATCCTCAAGGTTTTTAGGATAGCTAACTATAAGATTGAATTATGGAATTTGATGTTATCATAAAGAGTGGTTACATTAGACACCAAATTAATTTGAAGAATTTAAAGGAAGAAGATTTTCGTACCCAGATACGGGCAATAAAAGAAGAAGATAATAAAAAAATAAATAAAAGAAGAAATAAATAAAAATAAATATAAATATAAATAAATAAAAAAATAAGAAATAAATAAAGAAATAAAAAAAAGAAGTAGATAAAAAAAGAAATCCAGCAAAGCAAGCCAGCAAGCAAGGCTTTAAAAATTTCTGACTTAATGAAACAAAAGCCTAAATGCCGAGCAAACCTAAAGATTAAACCAGTTTTCAGGTGTGCAAGAGATGAGAAAAGGAAACAAGAAAGAAAAATTTGTAGCATTTAAAAGCAAAATTGAAGCCCCCTTTCAAATGTAGAGAGTGTCCGTGAAGCTGCACAAAAGACTGTGCATTACTATATCTAAAAATACGAAAAGAAATTGACAGTGAATACTGTACCACAAAGAGTAACTACTTTAAAAAAAACCTCTCCTTGAGCCAGTAAATTCCCTTAGAAGCAAAGCCAAATTACGAAAAAACCACGTATTCAAGACCGGTAGTCGATATTTAATTATATCGGAATGATTCGTGCTTGCCATAGCAACCTTTTCGCAAACCTCATTAATTCCACGTGGTGCAGTACTCTCCTATTACATTACTATCCCGGAAGAAAAAATAAAATTTGAAAACTGAAATTGTTAGCGAAGTATCCTTCTTTTTAGAAAGCGCATAAAATCCAGAAAGTTACGGTATAAGACCCAATGGTTAGAAATGAACGAAAACAGTTTACATAATACTTCACGATAACGAATCTTCAACCTGGAATCAGAGACTAGCCACGAAAGGTAGGAATACAAACTATTAATAATGTAAATGCCTAACCACCCCAATGATAGGACAGAAAGAACAATAAAATAATTGCAAATTAGAGGGATTGATGAAATGTAAGGGGATGAACTAACACAGAGCTACTCCAATATATCAATGTTTTGACATTGTTTACCCAATTTATGAAAATAATGAACGCGGCTGCGCAGCCCTTTATAAAAAAAAGTCCACTAAGAATTTGTCCTGGCCCACATAGAATTTAAGCCAGAAATACAGCTCTGTTTTAATATTATAATAATATCAAGAGACCGAGCTTCGCTCAGTCTCTGGTACTCGGCACGCAGCAGGCTTGTATGTATGTGATTCTCGCTGTCGCTTGTCTTCTAACAGCAGACTAATACCAATTTCTCTTCTGGATTTTCCACATTAATCATGTTTCCTTTAACTACGTTGTTACATAATTCAGTAATAACCAGACGTGTTCCGTTGAACATACCCTCTGAAACATCTAAATCACGCAATCGAATAATTGTTGTGTAATTCTTTAGTTTCAAGTCACGGGGTGGCAAAAAAGTAATTTCAATCAAATTAAGACATTATGGCATTAGTCAATTCCTCCTTTATGTTTATCCTTCAAAGAATAGCAGCTTTTTTCTTTGCGCTTCATTTTCGTTCAACCCTAGCTCGTAAATTTTTTCCATGCCTTTTGCTTTAGATGTTTGGATTCATTCGCCATCTTTCATGATTTCATATGACGTCATAGATACCAAAAACGATACGATCACCCTTGGGGCAAAATGATGAAATTTGCTCTTTAAATCCATATGAATCATTCGTCATTCAAATGAAAAAAAATTCTCAATATTAAAGCTTCAAACAAATTTTCCCGTAGTCGCGACCTACGTGGATCATTTCTTCAGGCTAGAAAATGTGAATTTTCAGAATAATTATCGAACTATTTTCTATAAAAAATACAGCCATACATACATATACAATAACTGCTCGCTTAGAGAAAGCCGAGTACTAGAAAACCGAGCTTCACTCGGTCCATAGTACTCAGCAAGCGATAGGATTATGTATTTGTGATTCTTGACTGGTGTATTTGCATAATTATCATGATATTCCTTAGTTTTTAGCAATGGGTGGCAAATCAGCAATTTGAATTGAATTAAGAAATTGTGTTCCTGTTTCCTGTTTATCCTCCTTCCTGTCTATCCTTCACAAAATCATTACATTCATAGGATTTGCATTCTCCTGGGAGGTGATTGACTATCTCAGCATTAATTTTATTTACTTCTTTTTGAGTGGCGCTAAAATAACACCTTCCTTCATTCCATTGTAATTTCGGTTATTTCGAAAATACTTCCTATTCGATTGGTAATGCTGGTTGTTTAACCGCAGATTTTGTTGTGCACCATTTTTGTGTGCGATTTGCTTTGATTCTTGCCGTTCATTGCCTTCTAACTGCTGATTTTGTTGTGCATCATTTTCGTTTGCGATTCGCTGATGATCGTTTTAGCAAGTTTTCTAAGCATACATTTCGTTGTGCATTATTTTCGTATGCGACTCGTTGCGATTCTCGCTGCTGTTCTCTTTTAACTGCAGATTTTATTGCTGGTCTTGCAATTTCATATGGTCTTTGCAGACATTTGTCTTTCTAACCGCATATTTTATTGAATCCACTAAAAAAATTGAATAAATACATAAATACTTTTTTTCCGTTTATGACCTGTAAGTCCTAAGTGTTTATGACTTGCGTGGGAGCCTGTAAGGCCCTTTTGCAGGGATATTCTCAGGAGGAAGGGGGTCCTCCCCCTCCAAATCTTAGATTTTCTTGAATTTCTGGGCACTTCTTATTCAAATTATTAAATAAATGTTGTTTTTATTATTGTTCTCCCCTAGTTTTTTCTTTATTAGGCTATTGTCCCCTCCCCCCCCCCCAAAAAAAAAAAGATTCAAATTCATAATTTCCCTTATAGAATTATCTCTAAGAATCAAATGATATCCAAGTCAGAGAGATTGCCCACATAAAGAGTTTCATCTAAGGCAGACTGAAAAGAACTGCAGCTACTTCTGCTCTCATATTACATGTCTCGATTAACTAAAGCATCTTCTAATAAAAGTCATCTCATGAACTTGGTAAAAATATGAACCAGAGAATAATCACATCACCGACGACATCCCGCGGAGTCGTAGAAACACTTGATGCCAGGTCATCACTTGTATTAATAAGTAACACCAAACACTAATTTCAATAGCCTGTAAACATTTCCGGATTGACTCGTGCAGTGGTTCTCAAACTGTGGTATGCATACCTATTGGAAGGTAGACACAAATTTTTAGGGGGTGCGTGGCTGGTCAAAAAAAAACTCTTATCGAGGACTGACAATTTTATTTATATTTAAGCTGTAGTTTACTTAGTACCGGTTACTGACCTGTGTACCTAAAGTATTTTGTGGGTAAAAAGGGGTACAGTGTCTAAATAAGTTTGAGAACCACTGGACTAGCGTATTTTCTCCGGCCTAAAAATATTTTTCACCTCCGTTGGTCGAATTATTATTATCTATTGGAAAATCCGTCTAACACAGCGTAATAAGGACAGAACAGTAAAGAAAAAAAACAGCAAATATCTATTTTGATTTAACGGCGACGATAAAATTGAATTGGGGTTAGACAAATTAAAGAAAAAACCAAGCATAGCTTAAATATGAATACACTTAACCACCAATATACTGTTGTTTCTTTGAGCCACTCTTATTAGTAGATGACATACTGAACTTGTCATCCCATAGCCGTTTGTTGTTTAGAAAACAACAAACAAATGACCTTGGATTGTCAGTTCAATTGACATATACTGCACATTTGTTCCTTAAGGTTTTGATATTTTTTTATTTATGAAAGTAAGAAAGGTGAAAACATTTCAAACTTATTTTGTTTTCAGTAAAGCGCAAACTTTACTGAAAACTTTGTTTTCTGGTCTTGAGAAGGTATGGAGGTTATCAGGCCTACTCATGTTAATTTTTGTTCGTTTTGAGTTTGACTCGGCTTTTTATTGTAGTTTCTGTTCATTTTGAGTTTCATTGATTTATTGATAGTGATTTTTGGTAGCTTTACGTGTTTTTGGTAGCTTTACGGAAGATTATTTGACTTAATTTTCACTCATTCTTGGCTGAATGGAGCTCTTTACTTTTCTTTGAAAAACTTGTCTTGCGAAAAAAGTTTTTATTAATTAATCTCTCTTCGTTTTTTATCAACATAGTCTTTTTCTTGTAAAAATAATATTGTATATCTTTTCAGTTTTTCAAACAGTTCGTGGTAACGAACTGTATTAAGGAGCGACCCAGCTATAGTAACCAAAACTCTAAAAAAAGGAATTTATATAACAATAATTACATCAAAAGGATCGCATTTTAATGCTGGTTTTGAATATATGATGGGTAAGTTTAGACTTACCCATCAAAAGTTAAGAGCCTGAGAAATTTGCCTTATTTTAGAAAATAAGGAAAGGGAAGAGAAAATTATTTTAGAAAAGGGAAAACATCCCTCAAAAGCCATAGAATCCTGAATTTATTGTTTCAAAAAGTAGAATTGAGAGAAAGAGTCAAACTTTAGCGTGAAGAGTGGGGCGTTGAGGAGGGAACAGCCCCTTTCATATACGGATTAATTTCTGTTCATATTAAGTTTTAATATCGCTCCTTACTTTCAGTTAAAAAAATTTTATTTTATTTATATTCCATAAGAATCCATAATATGGGTTGCTATTTGTATGTTGGAGAAACTTTTCAGCGATTTCTAATCCTAACAAAAACAGTATAATTTTTAATTTCACTTTATAGCTACTGAAGTTGACCTGCAAAAACTTAATATCACTCCCAAAAGATTCTATCTATGCTCTTTGACAACCTGGATAAACTTGCACTTTTTTGTGTATTTAAATTGATAGAGCAGAAGTAGTAATAGTAGTATCTCCAAAAGTTTCAATTGAATAACCCCAGTCGTTTTCGATATATTGCTGAGGTGTCTTACTGGCAACCATAAACGCAATGCCTTTTGATATATTTTAAAGCAACATTTAGTTTTAAAGCGTAATGGGTCAATTACCTTATTTTGCGGCGGTTGACATGCTTAATATCCCTAAGGACATAGTTGCTGGATCATTCTACTATGCTGAACAAAATGGCTGTTTCAAAATTTTAAATAGATGCGTTTGGAAAATGAATGGGATTGAGAGAAAGGCTTCTTTCCCTCCAATCTCTTGTTACCCTTAAAAAGGGAACCAGACACTTGCACTGTAATTGGAGTGCAAGGGGGAGGACTCCCCCCTTCATATATCTAAAAAAATTCAAACAAGTCAAAACAAAGTGAAAATATCTAAATGTATATTGTTTTCAGTAAGTTGCAAATTATGTTCTAGTCTTGAGAAGCTATGGGGGTTGTCAAAGACATAATTTCCAGAACTTTCAACTACGCTGAACAAAATTGCTATCTCAAAATTTTGATTAGATGTGTTTTGGAAATTGGTGGGAGTGGGCTTGTTGACCTCCAATCACTTTTGACTAACAAAAAGGACAGTAGTATTTTCAATTTCCATTCGAATGAGCCTTTTTTGAAGTTTCTACTACAACAAATGGTCATCTCGAATTTTCTATCAGACGCATTTCGGGAAAATATAAGGTGTGTAGGGGGGAGGGGGTATCCATGCTCCGACTATTCTGAATCTTGCAAAAGGCGCTAAACTTCTGATTACCAATCAATGAGCCTCCTCCGAAATTTATACGACCAACCTTTTTATATACACCTTATATGCCCTCAAAAACACAATCTCCGGACCCTTTAATTAAGTTGAAAAAACGGCTGTCTCAGAATTTTGATTGGATATGCCTGGGGAAATTGTGGGCACGGGAGGGGGGGTAGTTGCCCTCCAATAACTTTCGACTATTGAAAACTGCACTGGCCCTTTCAATTTCCAATCGAATGAGTTATTTTGAGGTTTCAACGACGAAAAATGGCTATCTCAAAATTGTGGGCGTGGGAGGGGGGTTTGTTGCCCTCCAATCACTTTCGACTATTAAATAGGGCACTCCAATCAAATGAGCCCTTTTAAAAGTTTCTATGACAACTCCTTCGATAACAAAGTGCCCTGGTCTAAACAAATAAACAAATAATGCATTGTGCCCACATCGCTCTTTACTTAGTCAGTGCTATTGCGCTGCCCATGACTACTATTGTTAATATTATTACTACCTCTATTACTATTACTGCCACTAAACTTTAAGCTACTACAATTAATTCTACTGCTGCTATTAAAACTAAGGATATTAAGGTGAAAAATTTGGGATATATAGAAACCTTATGGAGCTAATTCGAAACACGCTATACCCACACAGGTTGTCAAGCTGGCGCATCAGAAATGCTTCAGGAATGGTTGATGGTATGTATTAAGCTGAAACTTTCAGCGTGTGTTGAAGGGGACGTTGAAGAGGCCAAAGGTACTATGCGCATACCGCCACTAACCCTTCTACAAATATTGCTACTGCGCAAGCTAAGGATATTAAGGTGAAACTTTTAAGGAATATTTAGGCGGATGTCGAACTGTATCAAAACAAATTATGAGTATGCGGATTTTGAAAAAGTTGACAAAGAAATATCTAAAGAATAACTTATTTTATTAAGTTTGACCTTCAAGGGAAAGTTGTGGGGAATTTTGAACTAGCCAAAAGGCATCATGTGTATACTTTTAATACTACCACTACAGTCACTGTAACTAATGACGCTAAGGGCATAAAGGTGAACCTTTTAGGGAACGTTTAGGAGTTTCAGTTAAATGAAAAAATTGCACGCATACATGTCTTCAAAAGGGCATATAAGTAATATCATAGGCAGCACCACTCTGTAATAGCTACGAATGTCACTGAAACTTTTAAAGGAGCTAATTCGATTCAAAATTAAAAGTTCTGAAGACCTTTTTAAGAGTAAAAAGAGACTGGAGGGGAGGCAGTCCTTCTCTCAAGCCCATTCACTTTCCAAGCGCATCCAGTCAAAATTTTGAGACAGCCCCTTTGTTCAGCATAGTGGAACGGTCCAGCAACTATGTCTTTAGGGATATTGGGCATGTCACCCCCCCCCCCCTCACAAATATGTAACTGGCTCATTATATTTTAAAACTAAATGTTGCTTTAAACTAAATGAAAAAGGCATCGTCTTTATGGTTGCTAACAAGGCACCTCAGCAATGCATCGAGAACGACTGGGGGTATTGAGTTGGAACTTTTGGAGAAACTACTATTACTACTTCTGGTCTTGCAATTTAAATAAATAAAAAGTGCGTAAGTGTATCCAGGTTGTCAAAGAGCATATAGAATCTTTTACTCCTAAGTACTGTTTGTGTAAGGATTAAAAATTGTTGAAAAAGTTTCTTCAAAATGCAAATAGTAACCCAAACTATGGATTCTTGTAGAAAAAACTGAAAAGATATAAAAAAAAAAAAAATTTCCACTAAAAAGACTATGTCAATAAAAAACGAAAAGAAACTACAGTTCGTGGTAACGAACTGTAGGTAAGGAGCGACCCGGCTCAATAGTAACTGAAACTCTAAAAAACAATATTTTCATACGAATTAGATATATCAAAAGAATCAATTTTTATGTTGATTTCAAATTGATTAATTAAGTTTAGTTTTACCCTTCGAAGGTTAAATTCATCAGTTACATTCATCTATTAAAATATATATTACCATTGCCGGACAGAATTGAGTCATGACGAGTCATGTTTACATGACGGTAAGGTGTTTACCGTGATTAATTATATGTTCCAGCACATTCATCAGCTTTCAAGATTTTAATTTTAAATATCCTTGCAATAAAATGCAATTCCACGAACCGAAAAAAGTCTGTAAAATGGACTGGGTGATATTTTCTTCTGAATGCTTGTATGTATTATATATTTCCCTTAGATCTTCAAAAGTCTCTATTTTTTGTCCCATTACCATAACCACTTAAATGTAGTTGTTTGACCATTGCTAATGTTTTTTTTTTTTTGGGGGGGGGGAGAATTAAACAGTTGAAGAACAGTTTATCACAATACGAAGTAAAAGTATGTGTGACAGCACTAGATCCTCGAGTTCCAGACCGGCGGTGCTGATATTCGCTTCATGGTTCTTCAGCCAGGAAGTGCATTGGGATGTTGGGGGCCAGCCATCCAGTGCTTTCACACATCCTTCCTGCTTACCTTCTCCATATGTCTCCAGGTACCCATTTAGAGCTGGATCGACTCTGGCTGAGCTTAGAGAATCACACCAATGACCCCCATTCAAAATTAAATAACTGGCTATGACAGGGACCGTACCCGCACCCCTTAGAAAAAGAATTCTCAAACCAGCGCGACAACCACATAGCCAGGACGACTCTACCGTGACCAGTAATGTGACTCTTATCACAGAACTGGTCAACAGTAGTGTTTCAAATATTACAATTAGAAAGGGTCAAACTGTTACTAATACACATAAAAGTGAAAAGACCGCTACCTCTGTTGGAAGATATTTGGATTTTGATAGCTGTTTCCTTTGTTCTTGTTTACATTTAGACGTAAACTAGTACTAGAGATTTCTATACACAAAACATCCACAAATACAGGTAATCAAGTTTTTTGATCGGTTTTTGGAATGCTAAACCAGTTTTCAAATGTCTGAACTAGAAGGGGTAGAATTATTTATTTGGGTTATAGAATTTTATTTGACGTAATATTTTGACATGAATCCTATTTGAGGTAATATATAAATGGTGTGTAGGTGTTCAAACACTTAAGAAAATTTGCATTTTGAGAAGTCCATCTCAGGATGCTGCTCCATAAATTTCTTAAGCATGTCTTGCTTTTTCTGCTCCTCTGACGTAGGCAGACCCATCTACAAAAATATTAAAGATAAAGTAAAGCACAATAGATCAGACAATCTAATTCAAATAAAACAATGAAAAAAAAAATATAAAATAATTATATGTACATGTAAATACATATTTATAGAAGCCATTTGGTCATTTTCTATATAGGTCATATAGGAGTGTTCAATATAGGTCAGTTACGATATCATCACATACTAACTCTGGTATACCAATGAATGATATTGCACCAGCATATTTTGCGAATACAAATCTACAAATTCTTTTTATGATTCGTATCATACTAGGAATGCCATTATATAGGTAAATGATAAAAGAAATGCCGTAGGGTCAAACTATGTCTTACGTCACATATAAAATTCCGTTCCAAAATCCCTATTAAACAGGTTATTCAGTCGTTCAGACGACTGAACAGCTTCTGTAGTTTAACTAATTTAACGCCAGCTCAGTCATTCAAAAAGGCCCGAAGGGAACCAAAATGAAATATTTCTACTAAATTTTATCACGAACAATTGATTATTTTCTCACAGTTGAGCAATCAAGAGCTATTGTTCTTCTAAAACACAATTCAAATATGACAGATAAGCCACGATTTTGAACTTTTGGTTAACATTTAATCACACGAAGAACCTTTTTTCATTATCAAACGAATTGAAATCCTAACTTCAAAGCTAAATTCGACTTCTCCTTGAGCCTAGCTTTAGTGTTGTGGCCAAACATTTATCCTAGTTATGGTGGTTTGCTCCAAAATACTACTCAGGAATACTGATAAGATTAAAACACATTTAAAGATAGAGCACGATTACATCCACGAGCATCCCCTTTTGACAGCAAAGGAAGTGTGAAACGAAGAAAAGAAAGAATATAATAAATGAAAAATAAAATCAAATAGGCGAGAAAAAATGATGAATTTGTCAGCCAGTAGCAACCTATGAAACCGAAAACGAGCAAATATTTCGACAAGGTCATCCGCCAAGTCGTCCGCCAAGTCATTCTCATTCATCAAGTCGTCCGCCAAGTCATCCTCAGTGCTCAGAAAAAAACAAAACAAAAACAAAATTTAACCTTTCGAAGCGAACTTTACATGAAATTAAATAAAAAAAAAACAAGTTTTTTTTAATGAAAGTAAGGAGCAACATTAAAACTTAAACGAACAGAAATCACTCCGTATATGAAAGGGGCTTTTCCTCCTCAACACCCCGCTCTTTACGCTAAAGTTTCTTACTGTTTTAAAAATAGAGTTAAGAGAAAGAGTCAAACTTTAGCGTAAAGAGCGAGGCGATGAGGAGGAAAAGCCCCTTTCATATACGGAGTAATTTCGGTTCGTTTTAAGTTTTAATGTTGCTCCTTACTTTCATTTAAAAAAACTTGTGTTTTTTTTTTTAATGACATCAAAAACCAGCCGATGAGATTGAAAATTAAGGCGAAATTCCCGAGAAAACTTTGGGTGATATGGAAGGAGGGTTCGCTGTTTTCTAGAAGTTAAATTTATATTTTGTTTCTTTGTTGCCTAAGTTTTATAAAGATCTTGAATAAAGAGTGGAAGATAAATATTATATTTGACTAAAAAATGTATAAACTTATTCTAAGTTCATTAAAAGGGAAATAAATAAAATAACAACCTGTGCTATAAGGACCTTGCCATGTAGACTTTAGTCTCAACTTCGTCTTTGGTCTGCCATTCTAAAGATATTTCATTGGTATAAACCGGTCTAATTTCTTATCTTTGACTTGGTTTTTCTTCTTGATCTAGTTTATATTCTTGAAAACTGCGAAAATATTTGGTTCCCATAACTCAGTTCGATAATTTACATCTTCTCGAAGCTTATCATTACAATGTCTTAAAAATATTGTATAAGAAAGAATAATTTAATAGCACTTATCTAAGTGACAGAGAGAGGAAAACTTCAAGGATCATGCTTCTCTTTTGTTTTTTACACATTTCTCTTTTTTTCTTCATCAAAAAAATCCCATCCAATAGTTAACTTTATTAAATGGATATTCAACTGCCCCGTTTGTGTGTAGTCTAATCTAAATTGTAAGACCAGTATACAGAGTCCGTTTTTCTTTTTTTAGTTCTTTAAACACAATTCCCATAGTTGATAGGGAAGAATTCTGTATATTGGTTAGAAAGTAATGCAAAATACCACCTTAGATATTGGCAAATATTTTATATATATACATATATATATATATATATATATATATATATATATATATATATATATATATATATATATATATATATATATATATATATATATATATATATATATATATATATATATATATATATATATATATATATATATATATATATATATATATATATATATATATATATATATATATATATATATATATATATATATATATATATATATATATATATATATATATATATATATATATATATATATATATATATATATATATATAATATATATATCTACTTTAATTCTCGCTTCCATTTAATGCTCTGGCGTACCAATATCTTTGGTATATATATATATATATATATATATATATATATATATATATATATATATATATATATATATATATACATATATATATATATATATATATATATATATATATATATATATATATATATATATATATATATATATATATATATATATATATATATATATATATATATATATATATATATATATATATATATATATAATATATATCTACTTTAATTCTCGCTTCCATTTAATGCTCTGGCGTACCAATATCTTTTTTGTCAAACTAGAGACTGAAAACAGAAATTTTTTACCAATAAAAGTGCACGTAAGCGGTCAAAAAATACTTTACTGTTTTAGATTCCGGAATTTGGCGCAGCAATCTGTCAGTGAAGACTGAATTTTAATAATTTTCAGTTTTAGCTTTCTGAAAGGCAAAATGCACATAATTTGTGCCCATCTGGTATCATTGTCTGTGCCCTTTTTTAGTTTTTGTTGTTTGTTTGTACTCATGCCCGCAATACCAAATTTCCCCATAATTTTTAGGCCAGAATTTCGGACTACACCCAAAAATTATATAGCAAAAATGCGCCAATGGCCCATTTCACTTACTGTGCAGAGTAGCCCTTGCTGTGCAGTCTCATGCCAGGCATCTGGCCACATTGGTGAGAAAAGCTTCAGGAGCACAATATTATAAAAGAACAAGCTGTGAAAAAAACCTTTCGATTCGCCGATGATTATAGCGAAACAAATTTTAGAGATTCTGTAAAAATTTAAATATCCACACGGCCATTGGTAAGGGATATCTTGATACGCCGCGTTTAGACAAACTAATTGAAAGATATTTTTGACATGTTTGATCAAATTTTAAGAAGGGATAAAGTTTCCAGCCGAATCAAAGAGGGATAGTATTTGGGCTACGTCAAAGACCACTGTTAGAATTTGCTTCGAATTTAATGCTTGAGTTTGTATTTTCTTTTATTCTTGGACAGGGCATACTTTCCTATAGGGCAGGGGGGTAACTGCCCCCTCCAGACCCAAGTTTGCCCTCAGGCCTCAGTTTGCCCCCCCCCCCCCACGCCAGCTGAGATTTAGTTTCTGTAAAAAAAAAGCTTGTCAAAACTAAAATAAGCCTGCATAATTCAAGTATCCAGAGAAAGAGGTCAGTTTTCTTAGTATATATTTGCCTTTATGGTAACATATGGATCATTTTTCAGTTTTCAATGTCATTTTCACTTGATTTAGGAAAACTGGCTCCAACTTTGCCCCCCCCCCCAAGGACTTCAACGAAATTACGCCACTGTTCTTGGATTCGGTCATTTCTGGTTTTGTTTTGACTTATTCTTGTGTTGAGTTTTTAGTAGCCCTTTTTTATGGAAAATTCCTTATTTAGCTATGCCGCATTTATGACAATCTAACTGAAAAAGATTTTTTAACTGTTTGAGCAAATTTTAAAAAGAGATAAAATTTGTCAGTTGCATCTAAGTGGGATAGTATAAGGGTTTACGTCAAAGACCGCAGATAGAATTCGTTCTGAATTTAATGCTTGAGTTTCCATTTTCTTTTATTCTTGAATTCGGTTATTTTATTTAGTATTTATGGTATCTTATACTTTTATTTTGTATATATATATATATATATATATATATATATATATATATATATATATATATATATATATATATATATATATATATATATATATATATATATATATATATATATATATATATATATATATTTTATGAAAATTTGTTCAAGTTTCAAAATATAAGAAATTTGATATATGCAAAATAAAAAATTTATAATACCATCAAACCATAAAAAACCATCTTAAATCTATTTTTACATTTTTTATATAAATTTATTCAAGTTTCAAAATATACGAAATTTAATATATACAAAATAAAAATTGTGAAGGACAAAAACCATCGAGGTAAACTTTCAGCCAATGAAACAAAATATTATATTAAATCTCGCATATTTTGTAACTTGAACGAATTTATATATATATATATAAAAAAAAAACTGTAAACACAGGTTCAAGATGGTAGGAAGAAGAGCTTGATGTTCGACACTTGCTGGTGATTTATTTCGCTTTTATTTTTCACTCATTAATAGTTTGATCTTTAGAAATTTTAAAAGGGCCAAATTTTGCTCTGGTACCTCTGAAGGATTTCCCTGACTTGTTTAGAAATTTTTCGTCTTTTCTGCTTTGAAATTTCAACGCATACGTTGTTAGTGCTGCCATTACTATCTGTCTCTAGATTGATATCTTGACATTTTTCATTGTTCACGATCGTTCTGACCTACCCTAATCTAGTTCCTTTGAAAATAATCGTTACAATTAGATGTGCTGTTTGCTTGTATAATTTTTAAGTCACTAATAAGTTTTTTATTTTACAAACACGGACTGGTTTGAAATGCCACTGATCTTTCGCGTGGACTTTACCACAAATGAACAGAATCTCGAACACACTTTATCCACTTTGCTTCTAAGCTTGTCCAAGTGTTTATTGGCCAGGGTTGTCACCCCTAGTGATTTATCTCTATTTCTAGTGATGTTTTACATTGCCTCTAAAAAATCGCTAATTCAGCGCATAAATCATCGGCTTTTAGAATAAAAAATCATAAAATTTAGTGATTTTTACCGGGTGACAATTCTGGTGTTGGCTTATCCGATGCCTGTTCTTATCAGGTAATGGTGCAGTGGAGCATATGGGCACCCTTTCAGAAATCTGTGGCTTTTACGATTTCCTCAAATTTTTCTATGCTTCCATGTTGATTTGCTTGTTCTTCCCTTCGCCGAAAAACAAAAAACCAACAAAAAAAAAAAACAATGCATCACAGGCTCTCACCCTGAACATTATTTTTATTCAGCCCTTAACTTGATGGTAAAAGGACCTCCAAATGTACTTTGGAAGTGCACTTCTATATGAAATCTGTCGTTATGCAGTATTTGGTAGTAGTGGGTGGGAAATAGAAAAAAAATATGGGTAAAAAATCAGCAAAAACAAGCTAAAAATATTTGGCGTGGAATAGCTTAAGATGATTTAGCTTTCCATTGAAGGTGTAGTTGTCTTTAACAGTAAACAAACTGCTAATGCTTGAATTTCGTATCAACGAAAATTTCCAAATTTAAATAATCATTTTTGAGTGTTCATTTTCACAGTTTAACTTGACAGCACTGACGAAGGTGGCATTGCTCGGATAATCTCATAATTTGGAGACTACCAAAAGAAAAGTCCCTATAAAATTGTGGTTTCGAGGGGTTAAGGTGGATTTATGATAAAAAAAATTCAACAGCTACAGTGCCTTCAGTAACAAACGGTAAGCAAGGAGCGAGTCAATCCTATAGTAACTGAAGCTGTAAAAGACATTAAAAATATGTTTTTGTTTGCTGTTTTTAAGTATATAAAATTCGAAAAATTAGTGCCCATCAAAAGCTACGAGCCCGAGAAAATTTTTTGATTTCAGAAAAAGCAAGAAAAAACCGCTGAAAATTTAAGTAGTCTTGGTGAAAATTACACCTTTAGATTCAGCATATAAGAGAACGACACTGTAGAGGGCATTTCGTGATTGGAAAAAAAATAGATAAAAATTGCATGGAAAATAGGCTAATCTACATGTCTATGTTGATGCTAAATTTGAAACCACCAAAGTTAAGTAATGAGGAGAAATAAAAAAAAAGTGAAAGGAGATGTAAAAGAACCACGTATTAAATATATAGGGGAAGAGGCAAAGGACTTTTTTTTATGAAGTTAGAAAAAAAGGCATGTCTTCAAATCTAGGGGGTAAAATTTTTGCCCCCTTGTCCTTTTATAATTGGTGCCCCAGTGTAAAGTTGCAAACATTGCAGAAATTGGAATTTGTCATTAATAGAATAGTATGTACTAAGGGTAGAGAATAGGCACAATGTTAGCGGCAATGTAAGACTTGTCTCCTCCTTTTGTTCTATTTCAGCTTTTCTTCTTCAGAAGCTAATTTTTTCTTATTTTCTTCCTTTAAACAAACTCATTATTACGTAAAAAATAAAAACATGCTTGTGAGGTAATACAAATTTATTCAAAAGTATAACTGGACAATATTTATTTACAGAGATAAGTGCTCTTGACCCATACAAATCTTATACACTGCTCACACGTATTCACATGTATATATATTTTTTGTATTCGTGTGACTTCATGTTATTCTCGTTTGATTGGCTGGTTATTAAATCAGCACTTACATTTTGAGTTTTCAGTTCACGGTTGTAGCAAACTTTATATGTTAAGTAAAGAAATCTCAAGTAAATCTCAATTAAATAAATTACCAAAAAAAGGAATAGGAACACCAAAAACCATACTATGTCCCAAGTTGTGCGGCTTTTTGTCGCTCTATGTCCAAAACTATTCGCACCTTTGTTTAACTTATTATATGTCGGGAAACTCTGTTTCTCTTCCTCAGTTTTTCTTTTTATGTCGTGCCTATAATTACTTCCGCTGTCTCTATTAAAATAGGGCGTGCTACTGTGAAAATCTGAAGTTTGTCTGCCTTGGCTAAGAACTGACCTCGCTCTGCCTTTGTTAAATCCTCCATTTCTTATGCTTGTGCCTACAAAATAATTACAACCTTCTTTTTGGATATAACTCTGCATATCATTCTTATTCCCCCTCTTTACCCCCTCTGCCTTCTCGTTTTTGTATTTCTTTTTCACAGCAGAAGTTTCTTCAACCGCTACAACTGCTTCTTTCATAGTAGAAGGCCGAACAATTTCCTCTGATTCTATGTGCGAATCCTGCTCAGTAACGATTTCTTTTTTTATCTCTCTCTCCTTATTTTTATCAGTCAGAGTAGCACTGTCAACTTCAATTTGAGGTATAACTTGAATCTGGTTCTTTCAGGCAGGAGCATTAACTGTAGTATCTTCAGCAGCTCCAACCACCTTCTCCGTAGTCGAAGGTTCAACAATTTCCTCTGATTCTTTCTGCAACTCCTGCTCAGTAACGAATTTTTCTTTTCCTTTTTCTATCTTTGTTTTATCAGCAAAAGTACCATTGTCAACTTTAACTTCTGACTTAATTTGATTTGACTCCTTTGAGGCTAGAGTATAGAAAGCCTTAGTCTCATTGGCTGGATTGTGTTCAATCTTCTTCTTTGGAGGTTTAAGCCCCTCTTTACCATCAATTAGATTTTCACCCATTGTGTTTTCTCTGTACTCTTTAGTGGCCCACCAAAGTGCTAATCCTGCATAGAAGACTGGAATACCAATCGGAATACATCTAATCATGGACATTTTGCACGTATCAAATGTTCTTTGTAACTAATTACTGCTGCCTGGACGACTTATATATCTATACTAGCTGTTGGGGTGGCGCTTCGCGCCACCCCAACACCTAGTTGGTGGGGGCGCTTCGCGCCCCCCCCAAGCCCCCCCGCGCGCGTAAGTCGTTACGCGCCATAATAGTTACGCGCCATTGTAGTTGTGTCCCTATGTCCCACCTGTGAATATAGATAGATATATATATATATGGTTTTAACTACGTAAAACTTGCGAATATACAACATTCTTTGCTGTCCCATTGTCTTTGCATATAAATAGATTGTCAGGTTTACCGACTCTTGAACATGCAACATATAATGGTCCATGGGAAAACAATCTGTATTCAGATCTATACCTCATGATTCTAATGATTGCCCTTGAGCTTTGTTGATGGTGATTGCTAATCGACCATTCCCTGTCCCGGTGTCCCGGTCGTCATTTACATCCCCCTGTTTCCTCCGGTGTCCCCGTTGTAGTTGTGTCCCTGTGTCCCGGTCGTCATTTATATTCCCTGTGTCCCGGTCGTCATTTGTATCCCGGTGTCCCGGTCTGTATATACATTCGTTTTTTAGTTTTGTTTTTCTCCTTTATTTTTTTCCTTTTTTTTTCTTTTTTAGCTTATTTAGATTTTTAGATTTTTTAGTTTTTTTATTAGTTTTTAGTTTTTTTTTCTTTTTAGTTTTTTGTCCCGGTCGTCATTTATATCCCCCTGTTTCCCCCGGTGTCCCCGTTGTAGTTGTGTCCCTGTGTCCCGGTCGTCATTTATATTCCCTCTGTCCCGGTCGTCATTTGTATCCCGGTGTACCGGTCTGTATATACATTCGTTTTTTAGTTTTGTTTTTCTCCTTTATTTTTTTCCTTTTTTTTTCTTTTTTAGTTTATTTAGATTTTTAGATTTTTTAGTTTTTTTATTAGTTTTTAGTTTTTTTTTCTTTTTAGTTTTTTTGTAGTTTTTACCTTCTTTTTAGTTTTGTTAATTTTTTTTTTTTACTTATGTCCTGGTCGTCATTTATACTCCCTATGTCCCGGTGCTTTGTTGATTGCTAATCGAACATTCCTTTTGTCCTGGTCGCTTTCTCTTTGAGTGTCGTCATTTATTTTTTCTTTTTTAGTTCTTTTAGTTTTTACCTTTTTTAGTTTTTTTTAGTTTTTTAGATGAAAATTTTTTTAGTTTTTTCCTTTTTTTCTTTTTAGTTTTTTATTGGTTTTTACCTTTATGTTAGCTTATTTTTCAGTTTTTTCCTTTTTTTATTAGTTTTTAGTTTTTTTGTAGTTTTTGCCTTTTTTTAGTTTTTTCAGTTTTTTTTTAGTTTTTTATTGGTTTTTACCTTTATTTTAGCTTATTTTTCAGTTTTTTCCTTTTTTTAGTTTTTAGTTTTTTTAGTTTTTTACCTTTTTTTAGTTTTTTTAGTTTTTTTAGTTTTTTAGCTTTTTTATTTTTTTTATTAGTTTTTAGTTTTTTTTGTAGTTTTTGCCTTTTTTTTAGTTTTTTTAGTTTTTTAGCTTTTTTATTAGTTTTTAGTTTTTTTTGTAGTTTTTGCCTTTTTTTAGTTTGACAACTTATTTTTATATATATAGATAGTTTTTTTTTTTTACTTATGTCCTGGTCGTCATTTATACTCCCTGTGTCCCGGTGCTTTGTTGATTGCTAATCGAACATTCCTTTTGTCCTGGTCGCTTTCTCTTTGAGTGTCGTAGATATATAAAAATAAGTTGTCTGTCTGTGTGTCTGTCTGTGGATCAGGTGACGTCATGTTTCTGTGTTGACTGACGTCAAGAAATTAGTTGTCGTCATTTTTGCTATGACGGTGACGTCATTAAAGATATTTAATCATGAAGTTAGTTGTCGTCATTTTTGCTTTGACGGTGACGTCATTAAAGATATATAAGACATATGTTCACGTAGAAATCTATTAATGTTTAAGTTTAAAATGACTGATGAACTTACAATGGCAAAAGCCGATGAAGGTGCTCAAAGAGTGTATGCCAAAAAACTTGCTGCTGATAGAGACAGTCAGAAAAGAAAGCGTGCCGAGGAATCAAAAGAACAGCAAGGAAACAGGCTTGAGGCTGATAGAGAAAGAAAGAACAGAAAGCGTGCCGAGGAATCAAAAGAACAGCAAGGAAACAGGCTTGAGGCTGATAGAGAAAGAAAGAACAGAAAGCGTGCCGAGGAACCTTCAGAGCAACGCGAAAGCAGACTTGCTGCTAAAAGAGAAAGTGAAAAAAGAAGGCGTGCCGAGGAATCACAAGAACAGCAAGAAATCAGGCTTGCTGCTGATAGAGAAAGTAAGAAAAGAAAGCGTGCCGAGGAATCACAAGGGCTGCACCACCAGAGCCATTGAAGACTTTCCTTACTGGAACTATGTCAGAATCTAATTGTTTTTTGTCAAAAATCAGAAAATACAACTCATGTTTCCAAATGACGTCGTTTGGAGCCCAAATCGAAAATCCAGATAAATTTATGTCTACTTTCAAAGTAAAAAGGCAAATTTATCATAGGGCAGGGTCCCTTCTACCATTCTCAGGCGAGAATCATAAATTTTTACAATTGTACTTCATCAGTGATAGAAATTCTGAATTGAATACACGTTGCGAAATTTCTCCCAACGTTGAAAGGACAATCGTTTCCCAATTGCAACATCTTTTCCACGAAAATAATAATTTAGTGCGTCTGTTCAAAACAGTCATCGATTTGATGCCTACTGATACGCATAAAATTGTTATTTCAAACGTTGGAAGATTAACAATTTTACCTTCGTCATATGCTGGCAGTCCCCGTCATACGCATGAACATGCTCAAGATGCTATTGCGTATGTTCGTCTCTATGGTCGTCCAGATCCACACGCACATATACTAATCTGGCTACATAAAAAAATTACTTCGAACGAAATTGATGATGTGATTTCCGCTGAAATACCTGATAAAATGTCGATAAGGGGTGTATGTTGTATATTCGCAATTTTTACGTAGTTTGAAACATATATATAAATCTATATATATTCACAGGTGGGACACAGGGACACAACTACAATGGCGCTTAACTAATATGGCGCGTAACGACTTACGCGCGCAGGGGGGCTTGGGGGGTGGCGCGAAGCGCCACCCCAACAGCTATCTATATATATAAAAATAAGTTGTCTGTGTGTGGATCTGTGGATGGATCAGGTGACGTCATGTTTGTTCGCATATGACGTCTGAATTATTTCACACTAATACAAAAGAAGAAAAAAACTAAAAAAGGTAAAAACTACAAAAAAAAAACTAAAAAGAAAAAAAAACTAAAAAAGCTAAAAAACTAAAAAAAACTAAAAAAAGGTAAAAATCTAATAACTAAAAAAACTGAAAAAAATAAAAAAAGGCAAAAACTACAAAAAAAATAAAAACTAATAAAAAAACTAAAAACTAAAAAAGAAAAAAACTAAAAAAAAGGAAAAAACTGAAAAATAAAAGAGAAAAAGAAAACTAAAAAAATATGAATAAATATATATAAAAATAAGTTGTTTGTGGGTTATGTCTGTCTGTCTGTCTGTCGAGTGACGTCGTGTTTGTCCGCATATGACGTCTGAATTATTTCACACTAATACAAAAGAAGAAAAAAAACTAAAAAAGGTAAAAACTACAAAAAAAACTAAAAAGAAAAAAAACTAAAAAAACTTAAAAATTAAAAAAAAACTAAAAAAAGGTAAAAAACTAAAAACTAAAAAAAACTGAAAAAACTAAAAAAAACTAAAAACTAATAAAAAAACTAAAAAAGCTAAAAAACTAAAAAAACTAAAAAAAAGGTAAAAAACAAAAAAAAAACTAAAAACTAAAAAAGAAAAAACTAAAAAAAAGGAAAAAACTGAAAAATAAGAGAAAAAGAAAACTAAAAAATATTAATAAATATAAAAAATATAAATATAAATATAATATAAATTAGCAATCAACAAAGCACCGAGACACAAATGACGGCCGGGACACAGGGAGTATAAATGACGACCAGGACATAAGTAAAAAAAAAACTAAAAAAACTAAAAAAATGGTAAAAACTACAAAAAAACTAAAAACTAATAAAAAAACTAAAAAATCTAAAAATCTAAATAAACTAAAAAAGAAAAAAAAAGAAAAAAGGAAAAAAATAAAGGAGAAAAACAAAACTAAAAAACGAATGTATATACAGACCGGGACACCGGGATACAAATGACGACCGGGACACAGGGAATATAAATGACGACCGGGACACAGGGACATAACTACAAAGGGGACGCCGGGGTGCACAGGGGGATATATAAATGACGATGGCGACTCAGGGAATGGTCGATTAGCAATCACCATCAACAAAGCTCAAGGGCAATCATTAGAATCATGAGGTATAGATCTGAATACGGATTGTTTTCCCATGGACCATTATATGTTGCATGTTCAAGAGTCGGTAAACCTGACAATCTATTTATATGCACAGACAATGGGACAGCAAAGAATGTTGTATATTCGCAAGTTTTACGTAGTTAAAAACATATATATATATATATATATATATATATATATATATATATATATATATATATATATATATATATATATATATATACATATATATATATATATATATATATATATATATATATATATATATATATATATATATATATATATATATATATATATATATATATATATATATATATATATATATATATATATATATATATATATATATATATATATATATATATATATATATATATACATATATATATATATATATATATATACATATATATATATATATATATATATATATATATATATATATATATATATATATATATATATATATATATATATATATATATATATATTCACAGGTGGGACATAGGGACACAACTACAATGGCGCGTAACTAATATGGCGCGTAACGACTTACGCGCGCGGGGGGGGCTTGGGGGGGGGCGCGAAGCGCCCCCACCAACTAGGTGTTGGGGTGGCGCGAAGCGCCACCCCAACAGCTAGTATATAATAAAAAGTGACTTCATAGTAGTTGCACTATAATGGTACTTGTGCCAGAAGTGATGTCATGCTATCTGCACTCGCATAATGTTTATACAGCTTGGTGTGACGTCATCACTAAAATGACGTCACCAATACTGCTATTCTGAATGCAAGAGGAAAAATTAGATTGGCGATACCAAATTAAAAATCGTCAGTTCTTTTATCAGTCCTTTTTAAACAATAAAAAGTTAAAGCCATAAAAGAAACTGATAATTGCTTAAATTGCGATGAGTTATTTAATTTTAGAAAGACAAACATACACGTTTTGTGCTATATGTGCCAAATCTTCCCATTTTACATTCAATGGGGCATCGGTTGTAGCTTTTGATATTTACCTTATTGTAAATATTGTTTATAATATTTACAATTATCTTATGTGCCATACATTTTTCAAGATTTAGCAGGGGGAGATTTTTCAATATAGGTACCCAAAAAAGAATGTATTCAATAAAAAAAAAAAACGAAAAAAGTATTTTCCAAAATCTACTGGAGAGGGCACAAAAAATCTAGGGGTAATTAACCCCTATTCTTCCCCAATGGGCAACCCCATCTAGACTATTTCTGACATAAGGCTTGTCAAACAAGTGTTCGATGAAAAAAAAAAAAAAAAACAGGCAACATTTATGAACTAGGGTTTCTGAATTTTTAGTCGGGATAAAAATTTTATATAAAGGGCAACGAAAAATTGTTGACATTATTCATTTTTTAATTATCTAAGGGTTGGAAGAAAAAATTAGGGGGGAGGTTCGAACCCAACCCCGGCCCCACCTCCCAGGCTACGGCTTTACTATTCATGCAATTTGTCAACTTTCTTACGTTTTTTAAAACGTGCCTAACCTTTCCAGAAAAAAACTCTGTATCTCAATGTCACTCGTGCAGTAGGTCACCTGCCAGTAGGGATGTCAATTAGGGGGAAGGGCTTTCACCCTTAGATCTTGGAAAATAGGTCTGTTTTAATATTTACATTAAAAATGGTTTTTGGTGTTTCTATTGAAACAAGTTGCCCCTGTATTTAAAAACATATTTTCAACTTACGTTTTTACGAGTCGGACAAAAATTTCGGGGAGGGTTTAAACCCCCTTACCCCCTTCCCTGGATACGCCTTTGTGATCACGTAAATTTTTCTGAAATTATTGCAGACTACAATTATGTAGTCAGATATTTTCGGCTCAAAGATGGTTGACACCCATATTTGTTCAATGCATTTCAATCCATACAAACTTATACTGAGGGTGGATTGTAAGAGTTTTCCTTTTGATTTTTAACTTTCTACAGGGAATGTTGGGAATCTGAAGAACAAATAAAAAGTCTTTATCATTTGATTCCTCTACACTATTAAATAAAAAAAAATAGTTTTTTTAACTGAAAGTAAGGAGCGACATTAAAACTTAAAACGAACAGAAATTACTCCGTATATGAAATGGGTTGTCCCCTCCGCAATCCCTAGATCTTTACGCTAAAGCTTTTAATTATTTTAAAAAGTAGAATTGTGGCAAAGAGTCAAACTTTAGCGTAAAGAGCGAGGGATTGCGGAGGGGACAACCATTTCATATACGGAGTAATTTCTGTTCGTTTTAAGTTTTAATGTCGCTCCTTACTTTCAGTTAAAAAAACTAGTTTTTTTTTTATTTAATTTCTGAACGTTTTTGAATTAATGCATGTTTGATTTTGGCTTTCCGCACATAAATTATTAAAATGAAATTTGTATATTAATTCTTTTTTTGGCAAAATGGCTTTCTCTTAGTTTTGATCAGACAATTTTAAGAAATAAGGGGTGGGGAAGGAGGCCTAGTTGCCCTCCAATTTTTTGGTTACTTAAAAAGGCAACTAGAACTTTTAATGTTTAGCGAACGTTTTTATTAGTAAAATATAAACATAACTTAAGAATTAACTTACGTAACAAACTTTTATATTCTTATATTTTTATTATGTATACGAGGGGGTTTGTACCCTCGTTAATACCTCGCTCTTTACAGTAAATCGTAAGTTTTGTCCCAATTCTTTAAGAATGACCCCTGAATCAGAAAGGCCGTAGAATAGATAGTTGAAATTACTAAAAATACTTTAGCATAAAGAGCGAGGTATTTATCTCCTCGTAAATACCTCGCTCTTTATGCTAAAGTATTTTTAGAACCCCTCATATGCGTAATAATCTCTGTTCGTTTTAAGTTTCAATGTTACTCCTTACTTTCAATTGAAAAAACGTTTTCATGTTTGTTTTTTCATTGTTTTTTTATATTAATGCTAGAAAATCCTACGCCCTTTTCATTGAATTTTTCTTCCTCCATGACATATTCCTCCAAGGAAAGATCCTCCCACATAGCCTCCTCCTTCAACCCCACCCCCAAGCCAAAATAATCCCCCTGAAAACGTCTGTACATTTCCCAATAACCATTACTGTATGTAAACACTGGTCAAAGTTTGTACCTTACAGCCCCTCCCCCATGGATTGTGGGGGAGTAAGTCATTCCCAAAGACATAGTTATTATGGTTTTCGACTATGCGGAACAAAATGGCTATCTCAAAATTTTGATCAGTTGACTTTGTGAAAAAATGAGCGTGGGAGGGGGCCTAGGTGCCCTCCAATTTTGTTGGTCACTTACAAAGGGCACTAGAACATTTCATTTCCGTTAGAATGAGCCCTCTTGCGACATTCTAGAACCACTTGGTCGATACGATGAACCCTGGGAAAAAAAATAAAAAAAAATAAACACGCACCCGCGATTTTCTCTTCTGGCAAAAAGTACGAAATCCACATTTTTGTAGACAGGAGCTTGAAATTTTTGCTATAGGGTTCTCTGATACGCCGAATGCGATGGTGTGATTTTCGTTAAGATTCTATGACTTTTAGGGGTTGTTTCCCCCTATTTTCCAAGATAAGGCAAATTTTCTCAGGCTCGTAACTTTTGATGACCAAGACTAAATTTGATTAAACTTATATATTTAGAATCAGCATGAAAATCCGATTCTTTTGATGTATCTTTTAGCATCAAATTTTTAGCAGCACTTCTATATTCGTATGTTTTTATGACGTATATGAGAGGGTTCGCCCACTCGTCAACACCTCGCTCTTTACACTAAAGCATAAATTTTGTCCCCTGAATCACAAAGGCCGTAGAATAAGTAGTTGAAAAACTGGGAAAAAAAAAAACAAATAAACACGCACCCGTGATCTGTCTTTTAGGGGGTGTTTCCCCCTATTTTCAAAATAAGGCAAATTTTCTCAGGCTCGTAACTTTTGATGACAAAGATTAAATTTGATGAGACTTATATATCTAGAATCAGCATGAAAATTCGATTCTTTTGATGTATCTTTTAGCATCAAAATTCCGTTTTTTAGAGTTTCGTTTACTATTGAGCCGGGTCGCTCCTTACTACAGTTCGTTACCACGAACTGTTTGAAACAAGACACAGAATCAAAAAGCCAGCCAGAATAAATGAAAGACAATTCACCAATTGGGTTGGACAAATATTCTTTGCTTTCAATAGATTTTCCTGCCTGAAACCTCGATTTTCATTAGATATGCGGAAAGGTTGTCCTAAATTAGACTGGGGGAAAATACTGATTGAATCTTTTGATATTAAATTATTATAAATTGGGTTTAAGGAAATATCTCTTGTATCTCTATTCACAGCCAAACTTCTATTTATATATATTTTTTTTATCTCAATTGCCTCTCTAAAAGATTGCGGTATGTCATTTACAGTAGATTTGAAAGTTCCTCTTCAAAAAGAACTAAATGATCCGGGTTTTCAAATATATGGAGGGCCAAAGCAGAATCAAAGCTGTCATTTTTATTTTCAAAACTCGGGGATTTATATATTGAAGTTTTGTGTTTATGGTAATCGTCCTCCAAGTTGTTGATGGGCCCTACCAATGTAAAATTTTCCGCATGAACACGGGACTCTGTAGACACCACTACCCATTACAGGGTTAGTTTTATTCTTTACCGAGTTGAAAAAAAAGTTCAACTTTTTGTTCAGTCTTGAAAGAAACAGATAGATTATTTTTTTTTTCCGAGTTTATCACTGAATTTCGAGATGTATGGTATTATGGTGAAAGTTTTGTTTTTAATTCCCGGAATAACTTAATCAAGGGGGATGGACTCCCTATTTTCTTGTTTTACTTTTTTTAATCGTCTATCTATGATATTTTCAATAAGGTTAATTGGGTAGCCATTGGAAAATAGAATATCTTTGACATCTTTTAATTCAGATTTTATATGATTACGTAAACGGATTTTTAGATCTCAGTCGACTAAAGAGATTTTTACCCATCTTTTTACAGTTGGGGGTGATTCGACGAGAAATATACATAACGATCATCATGGGTTGGCTTTCTAAATATAAAAAATTAAAGGCTATGAGTATTTTTTTATAATTGAAACATCCAAGAAAAGGAACTTAACTGAATCTACCAGTTCTATTGTGAATTGGAAATCCAAATCAAAAGGGTTCAAGTGTGCAAAAGAAACATCTAGAGAGTCCATGTTCATGTTCACAAACAGACAGAATATCACTGACGAAACGAAACCAGAGAGTGTTTCAAAGGAAAACTATTCAAAGCAGATTGTTCTATGAAATTCATGTAAAATTTGCCAAATAGGGAGACAAAACGGTGCCCATCGGTGTTTCCTATACCTGAAGAAAAGATTTTCCTCGGAACTTAAAATTCAAAGAGATCTTGTTGCAAAGACTAACAAGGGTCATTATTGCGTCAGTTTCCAAAGTTTTATAATCTGACTAAGCATAATTTTCCGCTAATTTTATTTTTAAGGCCTACTGACATTTATGGGCATCATGTGAAGTATAAATGGAAACTGCATTCAAAACTAGATAAGATAGCTTTTATAGTTATACTTTGATTTTTTAACTTGTCAACAAGATCTATGGAATTTTTTATATAAGATTTATGCGTGCTTAAGAGGCTTGAAAATAATGGCTAATAACTTTGCTACATTTCTAGCTGTGGAACTATAACAGGCTACGATACGACGTAACGGAATATCTTTCTTATGGATTTTAGGTATACCATAAAATCTTAGGGCTGAACAGCCTTTGGGGTAAAATTTTCTGTACATTTGAGTGGTAATTAGTATATTGTCTTTTAAAATTTCTGATTCCTTTCTCAATTGGTATGCTTATTTGCCTGTGGGATAGTTTTTATTTCTTTGTGAGCATTTTTATCCATTAAACCGGGCATTTACTTTATTATAATAATCAACGGAATCCATAATCCCAACTGTGTTTCCTCTGTCCGCTCTTGTATTTACTGTGTTTTCGTCTTTTTTCAAGTTTCCGAGGATTTTAATTTCTTCCTTTGATTAAGTTGAAAATGACAAAGCAAAAACAGATTTTTTTTCACCTCTTTGATTGTATTTTTCATTTATTATATCCTTTCTTTTAATTGTTTCATACGTCGTGTATAGCCAGTGTGGTCTTAAAATGTATTTAGCGAAGGAAGATTATCCTCTAAGACAAGACTGTCGCACATAAAATTGCTTGACAATCAAAAAGGTTGTTGAATGTCTGTACGCTTGAATTAAGCATCCTCTGTTTTTATTATTATCATTTTCAACAATTCGTAAAAATAATGAGATATTCATGGCCAGTGCTAGAAGGCCAAACGACTTATGCGCAGTGATTCAATTAATTTATTAAATTACGTAATCAGAAGGCAAAAAAAGGAAAAACCGTCACATACATAATATTCACAAGAAATCTGCTCTCGCCCTGCATGTCGACTGTAGAAAAACCCTTTGATCTGGGAATTAAAAGATGCCAATTTAGAGCCTCTAATTCTGTCCGGGAGTCTATTCCAGCGGGATATTGGATGTGTATTGGAACTGAAGAGGGATGAGTACCGATATTGAGAAAATTGCAAAGACTATCTGCAGAAAAATGTAATCAGTTTCCTTTTTTCTTTATCTTCTCTAAGACTCTATAATAATCAACATTCAATAATGTATTCTTTATTAACAGCTATCCCAGCAAAGTGGTCAGAAGACTCTTTTCTCGATTATACGGATTGAGTTTATACTAACTTGCGGTAACAATAAAAAGCTAAAACGTATTTTTTTTTTTTTGGAAAATTGATAAATGACATCACATTCATCTATCTTCATATTGCAATTTAAAGAGCAAATTACATAATGTTTTCTCAGGGGTGGAATAGTTTTTGGTTTCTATGACGCATGCGAAATTATACATGATGATGAGTATAATATATAAAAGCACAACGAGATCTGAGGTTAGAAGACAGGCGATAGCAAGTATGACAACAAATCACAAATGGAAATGCTGAACAATGAAATTTACGGTTAAAATGATCAACAATAAAATCTGCCGTTAAAAGACAAATGAAAGCAAGGACCATGTCAAATCATGGATGAAATCGAAGGTTAGAAGAGAAGTAAAGGTGAGAATCACTATGAAACCCCAAAGACTGCAAATCCTATAAAATGCATGATTCTGCGAAAGAATAAATGGAAGGAGGAATTAAATCCATGTCAATATATGCAAGAACAACATTATCGTCGTAAATCTATTTCTGAAAAATTTAATACCATCTGGTGCTTTCACATAAAAAAAAGACTAAGAATACGCTAGACAAATAAAATACAGAAGAAGAAAAAAAATATTCGTAGGCGCAGTTTTTTTTGTTTTTTTTTTCTCGTCGATCAGCGCTACTACAAACACAAAATAACTGCTTATGAATAAATCACACCCGCAAAGCCGCTTGGAGCGCTACTGGTGTTTATGTTAATAAAAAACAGCACCAGAGAGATAAGAAGAATTTATTCATCATGGTACAGTCAAGGACAGAAAACATAATAAATAATGGAAAATGATAGAAATAAAAAATGTCATTCGCTTTCTCATTCAATGTCCTTCCTCCCACTCCCTCTAATGGGGCCAGATATAATCCTAAGCAACACATAAAATTATGCTTTTTTTTCTTCTAAATGGCTATACTTGGCAGCATAAACCAACAGTTGATGAGATATAAGCACAAAAGATGATGCAAATAACAGAATCAGCCAACTTTTGTAGGCTGAATAGCATACGAGATAAAATTCTAATATAGGAGCTTTCTGCTATCTTGGGAAAGTATCTGAATTAGGTGAAGGAAAATCTCAGGAACCAGAGCTTAAATAATCTCATGGAAAGGTGTATACCTACCTCCACTCCTTCTCCCTCTAGACAGTACTGACCTTTCTGACCTTTAAAAACCCTTGTGTTTTAAAATTGAAACCTTGCGAAAATAGATCTTCGGCCATCCCTGGTTTGACCTTAGCTTGGTAATACGGAACCCAGAGATCAAATCGTGCAGCAGCAGCAATGCACTGCAGGACCGACGCAGGGACCTTAGTAGTCAAGAAGCGTCGTTAGTCTGATACAATACAATACAATACGATCTTCGGCTTAAATAAATCACGAGAAAAGTATTTTCAGCTTCACAACTTTGCTCAATCCCAATTTATGAGGTTTCAAAGACTTGCAAATATATATCTTAAATTTGGAAAAACCGCATTGATATTTCCTAAAATTCTACTCAAATAACAACAATTGCATTTTCAAAACCGAAACCAGAGAAAAAGAAACATGAAGCTGAAAATTAAGGCATAATGTTGTTTTGTCAAAATTCGAATAGGCATCGACCTATCAAATAGGCAAATTTCTAAGGCTTGTAAATCAGAAGAGGGTTGATGTAGTATAGCTGGTAATATATTCGTAGAATATGTTTTTGGCCCTGGATTCTTTACTGAAAGTTTCATTTGACTAACTCGAAGTACTTTTCCAGATAGCAAGAAGCTGCTAAACTAGAATTTTGCTGCCTACGGCTATATTAAAGAAATGGGAATTAAAATGGCAACAACATTAACTATTGAATCAGAAAATAACACTAAATAAGGAATAAAATAGTATATTTGTTTCTTTTTCTTTCTGATTTTTATCCTACGCCTTTAGGTTTCCCTAATGAAGTCGGTCCATTTCCTGATGCTGATCAATATATTTCGGTGAAACACTTAGTTTTTTGAATTTTGCAAATTTTTTTGAATTTTGCAAAAGTTTTGAATTTTGCAAATTTGAATTTACGCTAAGTGAACACTGGAGATGTTGGTATGTTCTGAAATGAGACTGTAATCTTACATTAATATTAACCGAGGTCAAAAGCTTAGAAACCCTTCAAAAAAAAAAAACTTACCTCTTTCTGTCTCTGGTCATACATCATTTTTTCTACCATCGATCTAGTTTCAGAATCTAAATCGGAGAGCTTCGAATTTTCTGGTTGGACCTTTTTTGTGTTGATTTCGGGGTCCGTTGTAACCAGTCGTGTCCACCATTCCATTTTATTGACCTTAAAAAAACATATAAAAAAAAAATGGGTCTAACTTCAATTCAAAATCACAGGAATTTTTTTTTACTTAAATTTACCACAAATGACTATGAGCCCAATCGAATAACTGGAGCCATCTCCGAAGTTGAAAAATGCCTCCTTTTTTATTTTCATTTGCTTTAAAGAATACTTGCTATCACTTCCCACATCTATAAATGTACTCCGTAATGACATGACTACAAACTGCAAATACTGAAAAAATTTTCTGCTGTGAAAGTGTCTTAAGTTTGAACATCCAAGATGGCCAAACGTTGTGAAACTATCAATTTCCGAGAGACATCACCTACACCTCCTAGTTTAATTTGCTTGTTTTTTGGTAAAATTTCCATAGCTTTCCCTACAATCCCACTTAAAAAGTCTGCCTTTGAAATTATTGCAGTCCTTTCCCCCTTAATTTTAAGAACCTCAAAAAAAAATCACTGTTTCGCGATTTTTATTTAGAGAACTAAAATTATCTGAAAATCTAGGTCTAGAAGGGTTTTACCTTCCCATTTCATATCATATTCTCCAATAGGACATGGGACGAAAGGAAAATAGGACGTGACCTCAGGATAAAGTTAATCTAAATAATCTATATAAACGGGTATAGGACAAAACCTTGCTTAGCACCCTATTTCCCACAAAACCAACTACTATAATCAATTTCTACCTTAACCAGAGGGATATTATTCTAGTACAGACCAGTAATAACTTTAATGCACTTATCTGGAATACTACACAAGAAAAGAACCTTAATTATAGCTATCCTATCCGGTGATCCCATTTCAATTCCTAATCTATAAAACTGAGAACTAACTTTTCAATAATTCGGAGCCTTTACATTTATTTACCATTAAAGTAAAAACTTGGTCGACGCATCCTCCCCTATTCACAGACTTTTCTTCTCTTAAAACTTAATTTACAATGTCTCTTAGTATAAAAAGTATCATCATGCTCAATAATGCTATCGCCTAAGTAATGCTAATAGCCTGGTTTTTGTAGGAATAAATTAATTTTAGACTTAGATATACTGTGTTCTTAGAGTTAGAGGTGCTGTAGAAACAGTTTTAAAAGAAGAACAGTGGGGTTTTCGGAAGGGCAGAGAGTGCATCGATCAAATTTTCACTCTTAGATTAATATTTGAGAAGTGTCTGAGTCATCAAACCCTTTTAGTGCTCAGTTTTATATATTATGAGCAAGCATTTGATTCAACTGATGCAATATCTTTTGCAAAAGTTTTATCCTTTTTTGGTATATGGTTTGGTAATACTGGTATACTAGTATATGTAATACTAGTATAATTGGTAAAATACATTATATGGTTTGGTATATACTTAAAGAATTCAAGATAATGCCTCTATAAATACCACATTAATGCTTTTTGTCTATCTTATAAGAGTGTTTGATTAAAGTTTTCCTAAAACTACTAGATACTCCCGAGGAACTTTTTTCAAATACCATATTTATAATATTTGATTACTTATCTCTAACGGTATAACCATCATACATAAAACTCATTTACTGCGTTATCAGCACCTGAGGCCTTATCTCAATCCCTTCACTTCCAAATTGTCCTAACATTTAATATTGCATAGTAAAAATGGAAGTTCAGTTTACAAACACGTCAATTTAAATGTTAGCATCAAAAATTGGAGGATCTGTAAGGAATTTCTCTTATTATGTATAAGTATTTCCATGATCCAAGGCATGTTATGCATTATGAACTTATATTACCTGCATTTTTTCTTTCCGTGTATTTCTTTGTATATATTTCCTTTTTTTACTTTTCAGACTAAAGAAGGCCAATTTTGTCAGATCTAACACATTCATAAATTTGATATATGTCATAGTTAAAGAGTTTCAACTGGGTTATTAACAAACTTTTAACAGTTTTATTGAATTTAATCCAACTCCATAAAAAAAATCAGTCTCTACCCCACGAAATACATATCGGGAGCAAAGCAGAAAGTTCTCTACCCCACGAAATACATATCGGGAGCAAAGCAGCAAATTCTCTACCCCACGAAATACATATCGGGAGCAAAGCAGCGAGTTCTCTACCCCACGAAATACATATCGGGAGGAAAGCAGTAAGTTCTCTACCCCACGAAATACGTATCGGGAGCAAAGCAGTAAGTTCTCCACCCCACGAAATACATATCGGGAGCAGAGCAGTAAGTTCTCTACCCCACGAAATACATATCGGGAGTAAAACAGTAAGTTCTCTACCCCACGAAATACACATCGGGAGCAAAACAGTAAGTTCTCTACCCCACGAAATACATATCGGGAGCAAAACAGTAAGTTCTCTACCCCACGGAATACATATCTGGATCAAAACAGTAAGTTCTCTACCCCAAGAAATACATATCGGGAGCAAAACACTAAGTTCTCTACCCCACGAAATACATATCGGGAGCAAAACAGTAAGTTCTCTACCCCACGGAATACATATCGGGAGCAAAACAGTAAGTTCTCTACCCCACGAAATACATATCGGGAGCAAAGCAGTAAGTTCTCTACCCCACGAAATACATATCGTGAGCAAAACAGAAGAGAGGAGCATGTATATGACTCAAAAGACAATGAGTATATAAATGAGCTCAGAAGGAAGAGAGCAAGAAACTACATCGATAATAATAATGAAGAGAAAAAAATTCGCTATATCGCTTATCAAGATGAACCAAGAGTGAAGGAAAGGAGATTCTGACAAAGTTGATAATGTGCTTGTTTTTATTTTTTTTTACAAACCAAATTACGATCACAAAACCCGTTCAGATTTGAATCCAATGATTCTTATGACAAAAGAAAACAGATATAAAACAGAGGCAAGTAAATGTGGAGATAAAAGGCAAGAGACAGAAGTGTCAGAGAAATTCAACATTAATAGGGGGCGGCATGATAATTTAACAGAAACTGACCTTATATTCAAGAAAAAGCTAGTAGAGACCGGAACAAAATATAGCGTACTAATTGAACAGGTGAACTGCTAAATTCTTCCGAAGGTCGCTGAAGAATTATGGGATTGTATATCCACAAAAAAAACAGAAGTTGAATCAGAAAACAGAAGCTGAAAGTCGACTAATGATTTTTGCCGTTTTTGATCGCAATTGTTTTGTCACCCACTGGAAAATTGTAAAAAACAAAAACCTTTGAAATGGGGCGCTTTGTCAGAAGTATAGTTGACGCAAAAATAGTTTGGTAAGGCAAATATGCGAATGCGGGCTACTTCTTAATCTCCTGCCATTACCTAAATAACGACGACATTGCCTTTCCATCCTAAAAACAAACAACAGGTAAAACAATATGGAAATGACATTCAAACTTACTCAAAACTCAAATGAAACTCAAAATTTAAATTCATTTGTTTTTGAATAAGTTTGAATGTCTTAAAAAAAAATCCCTCTAGTTTTCCCTGTTGTTGGGGTTTATCCTGCTAGTACCATATAATTCCTCTGTTTCTAGGCTGTTTTTATAAATTTGAACTTGGATTTAATGTACAATATGCCCTCTGAGAGGAAGGAGCCTAACAGAAAATTTCAGATATTATGAGCTTATATATCCTGTATTTTTTTTCTGTATTATTTTGTATATATTTCCTTTTTTCCTTTTCAGACAAAAGAAGGCCAAGCTTGCTAGATCTAAAACTTTTATAGGTTTTATGAATAGTATGTTTGAAGAGTTTCATCTAGGTTATTAACTAAGCTTGTAATAATTTTACTGAAATTAATTCAACTTTATAAAAGTAAAAATAAAAATGGGTCTTAAAAAACAAATATGGAAAGCCAACAAATGATTTTTACCGTTTTTTCCGTAATTATGTTGTCTTACCCATAGAAAACCATAAGAAATAAAATCCTTGAAATGTGGTTCTTTCCGAATTACAGTTGACACGAATATAGTTTGGCAAGGCACATGCACGAAAGCGGGCTACTCCTTAATCTCCTGGCAGTACCTATATAACAACGAAGACCCCACTGCCTTTTTGTCATAAACACTAACAGGTAAAATACTAGGGATAATTTTAATGCATTAAAACTTACTCAAAACTCAAATGAAACTCAAATTCCTATTAGTTTCGAGCAAGTTGCAATGTCTTTAAAAGATTCCCTATAATTCTACCTGTTGTTTGTGTTTATCTTGCTAGTACAATATAATTCCTCTGTATTTTGGCTGTTTTGATGAATTTAAACTTGGATTTAATGTCCAATATGCCTTCTCAGAGGAAGGAACCTAACAGAAAAGTTAAGTGAAAAAAAAAACAATAGCTAATCTAAAGCTAAAAATTGCGTACACTTAAAACGGAAAGCAGCGTTAAAATTTCCATAAGACAAAAGCAGAAGGCGTAATATATTTTTTTCTGTAAGTATATGACCAGTCCATACTAATTGTCATCACTTTAATTTATTTATTTTATTTTAAAGTTGAAACAGGGATAGAAGTTACGTTAGTTGTGCATGGCCAGTCATTAATGTCTATACTACCATTTCCAGCTGTTTTTAAGGGAGCAAGTTATGATGGGCTGATAACTGTCATGCCTAGACATTGATGTCTAGGTAAGCATACATGTGAATTCGACTTAAGTTAATTACCTACTTCATGGTCTCCATACACACAACATTAGAGACTAGAATTTCCTCTAAACCAATGTTCGCAGGTTACACAAGGGGTGAGCAAATATATAACTTGAATCAAAAGAAGTATTTCTGGCATTCAAAGATGGCAAATGAAAACCATAGATTACATATATCCTACGTTGGCTAGGAGGATTAAAAATGTGTTTGGTAACGACATAAATTTTACAGCAGATTAGAAATTAACTTTGTTTTCTTTTTTTTACTATTATGAACAAGAGGCTCTTAGCATAACAGCTTTAGGTATTAAAGATACGCCAAACAACATCGATGCCGAAAGATTAAATTTTTAGGAACTTCTATAAGTCAGATAATGAGATATAATGCAAGTAAAAAAAAATTAACACTTCTATGTACCTTCAGATATAAATAAGATACGCATAAAAAGATTGAACACATTGATCAAACGTACTGAGCTTACAAATATTGGTTATATACATTTGACAAAAATGTCAAATAATATCTTTTCAATTATCACTACCTGGTGTTTTTATATTATCCTTAATTACCTACCTTTTCCATACTAACAAAGATTGTTTTTCTATCTTCTAACACCCACGTCGAATCTTCAACTTTTACTTCGTTACACAAGTCCCCATCTATAATTGGCGGCTGTCCTCGTATCCCCACCTAAACGAACAAAACAGACATGTTTACACATTCAATCATAATCAAAGAAACACTTCCAACCGAAAAATTATATCTCTACGGTGCGCCATCCAATCGCAAAATTGGAATGTGGAGAGAGGGGAAGGGTAATAATGCTAAGATTGAAGTTTTTGGGGTTCTGTCAAAAAATTGATCTTTATTTAGAGTGAATGAGTGGTGCTTATTGTCACTGAGTTCTCCACTGAAATGGTCCGTAAGGAATTCCTAGAGAGCCAAAATTACCCATAAGAACATATCTCCCTAGCCCCTCCCAACCCCCTTCCCATTCCCTGTAATTTCCAAAATTCTGGATTAAATTGTCTAACCTCCTGTCCTGCAATATTTTACATTGAATGGGAAAAATTTGAGCTGCTAAACTTTAATTTACGAAAAAGCATCGAATTATTGTTTCAAATAAACAATTTTTCTATGGTCAATAATCGCCATAAACAATATCAACCAGAGACATTAAAATTTCCCAAACAGTAAAAAAGTTTTTAATAAATGCAAAAGACCAGGAATTGCCCTCACACCATCCAAAAAGACATACATATATGAGTGAACAGACAATCTAACACAGAAAAAATAATACGATAAAACTCTGAAAAAAGTTAAAAAACATTTAACGCAAATACTGTCAGAACATTTAAAAAATAGCGTCGAAATGATCAAATCCCCTTTGAAAAGTTCAGCTCACCCAGAGTGAAGATTTTTTAGTTAATTTCCGATGAGATTTGTAGAGCCCATTTTGGCAGGAAAGGAGAGGGGATGCTACCATTATCTGGTAGCATCTATTAACGCAATAAACCTATGATATAAATCTATTATCATATTATTTTCTGTTATCTGATATCATCTATTCAAGTAATAAATCTATGATAAAAAAATAACAGCTGAACGAGGATTCGTGAAAGTATCCCTTGACATTAGGGGGAACTTAGATGCAGTTTTCTTGTATTTACCCACAATTACTGCTTAAGCCTCGATCTAAAAATTACTTACTTTTAAGCAAAAACAATATTTTTATGTATTTTTACGTACTTAGTTTAAAAACGAAATTCTGAGCACCTGATGGAATTATACATGTAAATACTTTAAAGAAAAACGTCTTTTTATGTTTGAAATTATCTTCTATTCTTCTTTGTATGAAAAAAGAAACAAAAAACAAGCACAAAAGTACCGTAATTGAACAAAAAGGAAAGAAAAAGAAAATTAAAGAAGAAATAAATACAGTTACAAATAAAACGAATTTCAAAGACGCTACTTTACCTTAATATGCTTCTTCGCAATATCAACAACAATATCACGTGACTTTGGAATGAAATTCACATTTAAAGGAACTCGAAGCTCGATTTCTTGTAGAGTTTGAGTCCACCTAGAACACACAATTTAGAAAGAAAAGAAAACCAAGGGATAAATTCAAGCAAATGAGATGCATTATTCAGAAATTTAAAAGACGAGAATTGATTAGATAATTACTTGCAAGACAGTTCGTAGAAAGCTAAGGTCAGCCAACGTTGTTTTTAAAAGTTTTCAAAAATATAAGCTTTCTGTTTGACAGATAGAGAAAAAGAGAAAGAATATCAACAAAAATGTCAGTTTTGTGCAAATAATTATAATAATAATTTTTAATCCTGAGCACTGGAGTCTTCCACAGAAATTACTTTCCCTTTTTAAAAGTCCTAGAACGAAAATAATAGATACTTTCAAGTATTTTGATAGCGTTATTTTCAATTTTTATAGGAAAAAACACTGATTGAAAGAAATGATACGTAAGATGAAAAAACGCAAGAGATACATTTGTAACATCTTTAAGATCCCCCCCCCCAAACAACAACAAAATTAGCAATGAGCCTAATATTCTGTAGCATGCAAAAAACAATAGTATATTTTTTAACTTTCTAAGATTTTTTACCTCCTTAGAAAAAATTCTGCTCTGAAGTACATTCGCCACTCTAAAAATGCTTCGAATGTTTACGTTGACTCACCTGCTAAGGGAACCAGGTACAACAAAATACCATTTAAATCAGGAGCTTTTAACCAGATTAGGATGTGAGAGAATAAAAATGTAAGAGCCTTTGAAAGCTTTTTTCAATCCAATTACCAACGACTTTGAAGCTCAACTCAATTAGTTTCTTTTTAATATAATTAAAAGTATTGGAATATCTAAAAGAAAACTAAAACTTAATGAAATAGGAATATCAATGATAAAAAATTTGAAGTATTTTCATAAAATATTCTCAGTCCTTACTCCCCCTTCACGTGGACACATTCAGGAATATGCTCCAGCTTATAATGTGTAAATCGTAAAAGCAAGGATTAACGGCAGATTAACTTTTTGAATTAAAATACTACTTCTGAAACAGTTTTCAGCACTACATCTAGGAGAGGACTTTGGAAGGAGGGGAGGTCCTACACCCAAGATTCTTAAGATAATTTGACAATCACAGGTAGTGCATACTGAATGCAAACCGAATGCACCTGACATCACAGATAATAAATGCACTTGTTCCACACAACACATTACAGAGCGATCGATTTTTTTCCGATTTCTTTCAGTTGTGTAAGGTAACCTAAAACTAACAGCTTTTATTTTTCTGCTAAAATAAAAGGTATAAAGATGATTTTTGCTGTACCAGACTATTGGGTGACTCAATCCCATTTCACGACAAAAAGAGAAAGCCATGGAAGGTAAGAAAAAAATAAGGTTGCTTGGATAGTCGGTTTCGTTTTATCAACAGTTTATTGTTTTCTTCTTATAAATTTTTGTCACCTTATTCTTCATCCTCCAGTTGTTTCTAATCTCCCCGATTCAGAAATTCCCGTACAAAAAGAAAATACGGAAAAGAAAGATAAGTGATTATTTGATAGGTCGCTATTGTCTTCATTTTTTGTTTCAACTTCTATTCATCTTTTCGTCTTTGTTGGTCAGTTTTAAGAGTTTTATTTATTCATCAATAAATTTGCAACAGCCACTTCAGCTTAGTCTTTTCCGTAAGGCTCTATGCCAGGAAAAAACAGGGGGTGAGTTTTATCATCCAGTTTTCATCCTCGACGTGTTTCTGGTTTCTTCTATCAATTTTCCACTTCCTAAATTTTCATTCATCCATTATCGAATCGTTTTGGTTCTATGGATTCAGTGTCCCCCCAAAAAAAAGAGATAAGAAAGAAATTTTGTTAAGACGAAATTGCTTCTTTAGTCAGTTTTATCATCTAATTTTCACCCTCAACCTGTTTCTGACTCCTTGGATCAATTTTCATTTTCCTACATTTTCATTCTTCAATTGTTTTGGTTCTATGGATTCAGTGTCGCCCCAAAAAAAAAGAGTTAAAAAAGAAATTTCTAAAAACGAATTTGATTTCTTCATTAGGCTTGTCTTTGGTATCTCTCTCTTTATGATTTCTTTTAGTTTTATGCTTTATCTATTCATTTATTTGAAAACGAATTATACACAGAAGGAAAAAGACGGAGCACAAACAAAGAAAAAGAAAACACTAAATACAAAGTAAACACTTAAGAACGCAACAAATACTTTGATAAACTAAAGGACCGGTGTCAAGATGAAAGATCAGGTTGGAATGAAACTTAAAAAAATAACTAAAAATCTGTTTGGAATCACATTGTTAGGGACAGAAAGCAAAGACAGGAGCTTTGAAATGGGTAGGTTATTGAAGGAGAGTCTGCTAGTAGGTTGACCTTACTTGGCTTGATGTTGGAACGGGGTTTAAAATGGGTATTAGTCACGTAGAAGTAATACATTATTGTTTAAAAGTGTTTTTGTTTCATTGGAATTTTATCAATGCTGGTTGTATTAGATTAGTGTTGTTAAACCAAGATTGCAAACTTTGCATGGTCAGCCCTTATATTATATATTGTGCAAAACATTATATATTATATTACATTATATATATTATATTATATATTGTGCAAAACATGTAATTTAAGACAAAGAAAAAACGAAGATATTATCAAGACAATTCACTTTTCCAACCTCAATACATTCGAAAAAGAAGGAAGCGCTTAAACTATATGTTTGTCTGTTGTCTACAACTATGTTGTCTGGTTTGATCAACGGTTTCGACAGTTGAAGTAAAGGCTGGCAAAATTATAGTGGAGGTTTAAAAGTGGAAATTTCCTCAGAAGGGATACTCAATCAAATATTTACCAGTACGTCGAAAGCTCTTCAGAAAATGGTTCAACCACGTATTTTTCTCAAAAAGAGATAAAGTTGAAACCTTACCATTTTGTTAATCTCCAAAATGAATTTCACATCTATCTGCAACCCCATTAAAAACCAAATCCTTGAAAAGGTTTTTAGATTAATTTTGGTCTTTATTCTCATGATTTCGTTTGAAATGTCTAGACTAAAATTTATGTTTTAGAGGATTATATTTTCATTCACCATTTTGAAGAATTAAACTGTCAAGGTTGTTTCGTTGAAAAAAGTAGCCTAAATGAACACTCATGATAATAAGTTATGATTTTTAGTTTTCAAGCCCTCCCTGAGGGAGCTTGGGAGGATGAATCTGGGAAAAAGAGAACGGCAATTTAATCGTATTAATTCGTGACAAACGATGCATAAGATAGATCAATTCCACATTTGGTGTGAGCTAATTTTTGTGTTTTTGTTGTTGTTTTTTTTTTTATCGCCTTTCGTCTTAGAAAGTATAGTGCTCTTTTTTTTCTTAATGCTCCGTCATTTTCGTTTCGTATGAAGACGGGTTTACAAAAAATAATAATATAAGCTGTTTTGTATGCTTTAGTAAAGAGCTAATAGGAAGAGCAAGGTAGGTTATACAATCCAATGCATTGATCCTATTAATTGCAAGAGAAGTTCCTTCTAGTGGAGCTTGCTTCAAGGATACAACTTCAAATTTCTGGCATTACATTCAAGTTCAAGCTTCGCATACTCACATTGTAGTATCGCGAAGACCAGGCACATTAGTGCTGGATAGTGCGACTCAGATTTAGAACATCATAAGCATAGCTGACTATCGGTAAATTAGGATCCGACAAGGACAAATGAAGAGAGGGCAGCACGTTCTCTACCCCAATAAGAATGTTAGAGGTACTGTTTTCTCCTCAACTGTTTATTGTTAAAAAACCTTTCAATGTCGTTCCAAATCCAAAAGTTCAAAGCCTCCACCCCCCTAAAAACGCTGCAAAAAACAAGGGGAAATGTAGCAATGTGGAAAGCCACAACCATTTTCTTCATTAGGCACAATTTTTGTTTTTCGTTTCCTTCGATAGTATTGTCTATCAACAAGTTCTTCATTACCCAGTTTTTCCCCCATAAATTTAGTACCGCTTTCTCTATAAAAAAAAAAAACAACAAAATAATAAACGAACCGGTAATTTGGCAAGTCACAACCGTTTCCTTCATTAGGTTTCAGCTTTCCTTTATCTTTTTCATCTTCTTCTTCTTCCTCTTCTTTTGTATTATCTTCCTTACTGTCGACAGTCTCCTTTTGCTTCTTACTATCTTCAATTTCTTTTTCCAGTTTTGCAGCTTCTTCGTCAGTTAATTCTAATTCATAAGAACAATATGAATACAATAATGCAATGTCAGTAAACTTACATTAACATAAAAAAACATTTTCGATGTTATTAAAGTCGAGCTCAGATGAGACCGACTCTTGTAATTGAAACGATGTAATGCTACAAGCAGTTGCGTAATTTCGTCAAATCCGGGGGGGGGGAAGTTGGAGGCAATTTTCTCAAATCAAGTGAAAATGATAGTAAAACTGAAAAATGAGCCCTTTGGTACCATGAAAGTACTATACAGTACTATATTGATACTTAATAGTACTATAAAGGTAAATATATACGAAAGAAAACTTATCCGTTTCTGTTGATGCTTATATTATGCAGGCTTATCTTAGTTTTGACAAGATTTTTGAAGAAACGAAATTTCAACTGGGGGCAACTTGGGTCGGGGGACCGAGGTATGGGAGGGGCAGTTGCCCCCCTTCCCCATAGCAAATTACAACCCTGACTACAAGACATAAGTGTTTACAGGAGACTGAAAAACCAAAAAATCAGCTGTTTCTTCTCTCTTGCGACCAACGAATTGGACTTTTATGCATCCAAATTTTACACACGACAGATTAAAAACAAACAACGGATAAAAACGTATCCATGACAACCCTCTTGGGAGAATACAAAATTTCATTTTTGACCATATTAGAGGCTTAAACCTTATTTAGAGTGTTTTACAAAAATACTGAATTTGCCTTCTGAATTTTCGTCAAGATTCTGCATACGTTTTTGGGTATGTCTGCCATTTTTTAACATATGTGAACCATTTCGAAACATATCTTTGTTTTTGAGGAGATATTAATCCCCCCTTCCGCGAGCTATACCATTGCATCAGCTGCCAGTTCTTTGGAGATTAGAAAAACCCTAATTAAACTACTGCATAAGAAAGGTAATAAGAGTGAGTGTCGTAATTATCAAGGTATTAGCTTGGTCTCTGTAGGTAACAACTTACTTTATTTAAAAAAATACTTTATTACGTTTTAGACTAGGTAGAGGACGTGTTGACTAAATTTTCACTCTTAGGTTAATAATTGAGAAGTGTCTGAGTTATCAAACACCTTTGGTCCTCAGTTTTATAGATTATGAGCAAGCGTTTGATTCTGTTGATCGAAGAGCTTTGGCGGAGGTCTTATCCTTGTATGGTTGGTATACCAGACAAATATATTTGAGTGATTAGGGCTATGTACGGGGATAAACTGGTGCAATAAAGGTGGGAAATGAGGTTAGCAGCTGGTTTCATTTTAACCAGAAGTTAAGCAGGGTTGCGTTCCATCCCCCTTTATATGGATCAATTTGATGGAATTAGTCTTAAGGAGCACTGGAAAGGCAATGGGAGAACATGGAATCAAATTGGAAGAAAAATAGGAGGATAAGGCTGCAAACCAAGATTAGAATATTGGAAGCTTCAGTGATGACAGTGGTCAAATATAGTTCTGAAGCATGGGCACTTCGAAAAGTAGATGAAGATTTGTTAGATGTTTTCTAAAGGAACTGCCTACGGATTGTCCCGGGTACTCAGCAAATTGACCGTATTTCAAACAGTAAGCTGTACGAAAAGCGTGACTCAATCCTCCTTTATAGGACTATAATGAGATAAAGGTTGAGATAGCAAGGGTTCGTTCTGCAGATGAAGGATGAGAGATTGCTGAAGATTGTCCCTTTCGGCCAACTGCCTAGGGCTAAACAGAAAGCAGTTCGTCCAAGGTTGGGGTGGGAGGATGTCCTAAAGAAAGATTCAAGGGAAATACGAAATTCTTGGAAGGGTCTAAAGAGAGAGGCTTTTAACAGATTGGGATGGAGAAAGAGCGTGCGTAGCTGTCATGGCCTCAGGTGGCTTGGTACTATTGGTGATTTGTTAGTAGTAGTAGTAGCATAATAGATATAACTATTGAGATTATGATTAGAGAGACCTGTATTCGTAGTTTCCTCCCCATTCATTTCTTTCGATGTCTGAAATAGGTCCCCCTCCTTCAATTAGATACATCCTAGTCTGCTCCTAGTTAATACCCCTCCAGTTGTTTTATGACAATTAAGGAAACGCATTAATTGTCCTCAATGTTAAATTCAGAATCAAACAGTTGAAGAACTACAAGAACTTGAAATTTTTTAGAACCTCCCGTTTCAAGTTACGCTGCTATGTCACGGAATCAAAATCTCAGTATTTATAAACACCTGACTATGGCAAGGGCTCTAGAAATATTCACTCTTTGCTATACCAAGGTTTCATGAAATAGAGAGGTCCTTAAATCCCAAGCTCCTACCTATAATTTAACCTGGTATCTGTTTGAAAGGCAATTGTCTATTCAACGGATGCGCTACAAGAACTAGTGCTGAATAAAATTCCACCCTGTAAGCACAAGGAAATCTTGCAAACTATTTGTGTTCGAACTTGTTTGTTTAATTTTGAAAATCGCACTTGATTTCTAAACAGGAAAATTGAAATCCTTAACCACATGAGAAAAGAAAAGTTCCGACATTACGATTGATGCAACAAAGAATTGACGCAAATTAATTCAAAGTCAGCGGAATGCCACCGCATCATCCGGCGGTGGCGCACCGGCAGCGGTCGACCAGGCGTCTAGTCAGCGGCATTCGATGCATGTGCCGGCGCGGAGCCATGTTCTACCTTAAAAACTAAAGGGAAAAAAACATGAAAAAATACCTTAAACGCTAAAGGAAGAGAAAAAACATGAAAAAAATACCTTTGTGTATTAATCAACAAAAATAAGCGGAGGCAAAGTTATTAATTACTTAGTTGGAATCAATTACACATTTTTTGGGGGGAGAGGGTCATTAAACTCTTCTTCTGATTATACATAAAAGACCGCAGTGTTTTTCGACTTTTAAATTGCAATTTATTTGCAGAACAAGAAAAAATTGAAAAAACTGCATTTTTCTCTATATAACAGGGTCTAAAGAAAGAAAATATAGATAGCTTAGAAGTTCTGCAAGTGTTTGAAAACATGCGGGCTAAGTAACATGTTCTTGCGAAAGTACTTACTCATGAAGATTATGTTATTTGTAAAGCCGTAATACGAGTTTGGAAAGAAATCCACTAAAGTCAGGTAACTCCCCCCCCCTCTTGTGTAATAAAATTGTGATTAAATCCCCAAAAAAGAATGAATTTACATCTCTATTTTTAAAGGATTGGATTATTCAATTCTCAATTACGCCGATGATGTTTCGGATTTAAGTAGAACCGTACCCCCTGTCTAAGATATTTTTTATGTGCCAAGTAGGGAATATGCCGAAATTTGTCTGAAGTTCGATCCGTCATAAACAGTGGTTTTAGGTTTCAGAAAACCGATAGGTAATATCGAATGCGTACAACTAGGAAATCATAATATTTGATTGTCTGCTTGCGTTAAGTACCTTTGTCTTCCAATAGGAGATAGCGTGAAATCGACGAGGGCACTTCTCATCACACATCTAAGGAGGGAAACTTGGAATACTGGCCCGTTGTAAAGTTTGCTAAGGCAAGCGGGTTCTTGCCCGTGTGTACAACACTATCGCCACGACTCGTGCCTCAACACTAAGTCCGGTTTGGAATGTTTTCAGCTACTGGTAAGAAAAGTATCCGGTCTATGTATTTCCGTTTCACCATTATGCCTCTGTAGGCTAAAAACAAATGCCTAGTCTCAGCTTTGGAGTTACCTGAGTAATTACTAGTCTTAAGCAGCGTCAGATCCACTCTCTATCGAAGCTGGAAAGGTCGAGCAGCCTCAATCCCTCTATATGTCCATAGATTATATTTTCATGTTATTCTTTTGTATGTTATTTGTATGTTATATTGTTCGCAATAGTATGGTCTTTTCTGTGCGCATATTCTTTTTTATTGTGGTAAAAAATCCCCATTAATTAATCATTCAAAAAGGTTAAAAAATGGAGTAAAAGAAAGAGAAGAAAGAAAACACGAAAATTCAAGAATGTTTTTTCCTTGAGATGAAGAAACGATGCATTACAATGAAAACCAGCTCGAGTCTTATCTTCAAATTTTATCGACTTGTTGCAATTTACCTTTGAACGGTTCAGAAGTAACCAAGATATACCAAATAACTTAGAATTTTTACTCCAAATAAAATTAGAAATATTTGCAATCAAACCAAAAAATTTTTTTCGAGTAGCAAATCAGCGTTAATTAATCATTCAAAAGGGTTAAAAATGGAGTAAAAGAAAGTGAGAAAGAAACACAAAAATTCAATAATGGTTTTTCCTTGAGATGAAGGAACAATGCACTAAAAATGAAAATAAGCCCTGAATCTTTTCTTCGAATTTTATCGACTTGTTGCAGTTTACCCTTGAACGGTTCGGATGTAACAAAGACATACCGAATAACTTCGAATCTTTACTCCAAAATAAAATTAGAAAATTTGGCAATCAAACTAAACCCCCACAAAAATATTCAATTTATCTAATAAGTAGCTCACATATTATCTAATCCATATTCTGAGCATTTGCAGTCACTTAAACAAATCAGTGTAAAAGAAAAAAGTCACCTTTTATTTTTGGTTCATCCTCATTCTTTTTAAGCAATTTCTCTTCTTCTTCCTTCTCTTTCTTCAATCTTTCCTTCCTTTTCCTCTCTCTTTCTTCGATTTCCTCAGCCTTTCTCTTCCTTTCTGCATCTGCCTTAGCTTCATATTTTTGAAACTTTTCCAAAACTAGTTTTTTAGCTTCTCCTTGTGTGCCACCGGTATAAAAGTCGGTCTTTCGGAGTAGAAAACTAAATATTGTTTCAAGAAGATCCTTCACGCCACCTTCGTGCTGCTGAGCAAGTGAAAGAAGAACCCCGTCAAACTGATCTTCTTTTGATGTCATTCTGAAAAATGCATCAGTAATAAACTTGGGCGTCATTTACTCCTGAATTCAATTATAACTAAATTTTGGCAACTTATTAGAAAAAAAAAACTACCGTGAAAGCCTCTAAAGCTAGCCAAGGTAATTTACAATTTAGGAGAGGTGATTATTAGGATCACTTTATTACAAAAGATACAAGCTTAAGTCAAGACAGTTCTCCGATTTCACGGGGGGCACTACCTCTCTCAAGTTCCCAAACGACATGCCTGTGTATGATGCCATAATCAGTGACCAATCTCGCCCAATTAAGCGGGAAGGGGAAAGTGAAATCCTAAAATGTTCCAGGGTTCTGCTAGCGATGGATAAAACAAAAAACGACACATAAGGGTTTCCAGCTCTTATTCTCAATTCCCGAAAATATGTTCTCTTAATCAAAACAAACATAAATAATATTCATTATAATTCCAGAATAAGCTTTAGATTTGAGCAGATATGTTTTTTTTCACTAGGGAGTTTTTTTTTAAACTCGTTTTTCTGTTTTCACTTACTAAGGAGACTTGGAGGGAGAGAATTTTCAGGTTTTCAGTATCGGCTTAAAGATTTTTGGCCATGGAGATTTCAAAAGTGTTTTATTTATGCTCTCCAGCCTATCCACTTCAGAAACGATACAAAAAGTCTTTTTTTTGGTACGATACACTCCCTTGGGACGGTGTTCAAGAAATATTCATAATTAGCATAAAGATGTAAACATTAGTTTTCGAATTATATCTTGGGAAGTTTTCAATGATGTTTTCAGCCCCTATTAGCGCTGGAGAAAGAGAAATAAAAAAAGACACGTGATCTTTTTAAGATCTTTCCAAAATTTTCTAATTTTGTTTTGGCATATTAACGTTTACTGTAAAGACAAACATAAATAACAATTGTTTTTCAAAAATCAAATACAACTAATTTTGTCTCATTAGGAAGTTTTTTTTGAAAAGGCACTTTTCAGTTTTCACTGACTAAAGGGGCTGGAAGAGGGAGTGTACAAATGAAGGAACTTCAACTTCCAGTTAAAGGTTTTTCAAAATGGATGCTATAATAGCACCCTTTTATGCTTCCCTGCTTTCAAACTTCAGAAGTGACACCAAGAAGTGCCATTTTGGTGCCGTGTGGCACTGTATGATGGCTCTACAAAGACGAATTTACAAAAGTACATATATATGACCAAAAGCTTTGAAATGAGACATTAAACATCTTGTAATGTTACGATAGCCTGCTATATAATAGATGAATAAACACGGAGATGACAGTAGCATTCATGTCCCCCTCATTTTCCTCGTTTTTCAATATAGGAGGCACAAAACCTCCAGCCAAGCCTACTAGAGAACAGACGATTTATGAATATACATGGAGCTGACAGTAGTATTCATGTCCCCCTCATTTTCCTCGTTTTTCAATATAGGAGGCACATTATCTCCAGCGAAGGGTTTTCGGCCATGCAGATGATAATGGTACTCTTTTTATGCTTTCCAGCTCTTCAGCTCCAAAAATGGCCATAAGAAGTAAATTTTTGGTGCCCTACGAAACTTTGGTGTTATCAAGATGAAGTTACGATCAAAAGTAATGAAATAACTCATTAAACGTCTCTACGGTGTTGCAGTAGCCTTCTACTTAGCAGATGATTTATGAATAAACACGGGCATCGCTGCAACATTCGCGGTCGTCTCGTTTTCCAAGTTTTTTTGTTTGGGGGGGCGGGAGGGTAAAGGCAAAAGAAGAGGGTTTTAGACCACGAAAAATCGATTTACTATCTTAGAATTTGCATTCCCCGGCATTTCGACCCTCTTTGGGCAAAAATTACTTTTCTGCAGCGCAAAATGGGAGAAAAGCCACTTTGGACTATCATCTTTTACCTAAAATATGTTACTTAAAAATACATTGCAATTTCCGTTGTAGGTGTCCGGTTAATCTACGACAACTGGTTCGATTCGGCCATACCTGGTTGAAAAAAAAGAAGAGAAAAAACAGTAGACACATCAGCGCTACCCACGCAAAAAAAAGTGATTTTCTTTGTTGTTCAAGGCGGGGACTTTAATTCTCCAGTGCACGGTTTTGACCATGGTGATCAAATACGGGACCCAGAGATCGAATCACGCTGCAGGAATGCACTGCAGGGCCGACGCAGGGACCTTAGTAGTCAAGAAGCGTCGTTAATTCTTAAATAAAAAAAACATGGTTATCACAATGGTGCATTTATATTTCAATTCATCACCATTTTAGTGATGTTTTGGGCTCTTATTCTGAACTCCAATAAATTTGCTTTCGCAGCAGGCCTAAACTTTTACTACCGAGATTAACCGGAATAATAGTTACCATTTCTGAATCAGCTATAGATGGTAATTTTTTTTCTCTAGACTATTTTTTTTAAAAGCTTTTTAAACATCCCGTTACTATGGGAAATGGTTCACAATTTACTGTTGTTGCTACAACCATAACTTTGTTCATTCAACAAATCTATGATAAACTTCCAAAAAGATTGGGTTGAGTTATAATGTAAAACAATTTACTACCCACAAGATGCAAATAGGAGCAAGTCCACACCTTATTCGTCGAGAGACCAGATATGGCATAAGTTTCCTTAAAGCATTTTTGGGGCACGTACCCTTCACCTTTCCAAAAAGGTCAAAAGTTGCAGTAGTTACAGAGGCGGAGGGGCAAAAATAATAATAGAGGAGTTCACGTTTCGTTGCTGCCCTCCCACCATATTAATTCTGTATCCGCGCCTAGACGCATAGACAAAACATGCGGGAAAATTTATTGTAATTGAAGGGTAAGGGAACAGTAAATGAAGGAGCCTCACCTATTTTTTTTGCAATTACTTCTACATAGAAACAAAAAAAAAAGTTGGGACATACTTAAGTGAACTAGCAAAAGAACTTTCTGATTTCTTTCGATATTTTTTTTTGTTTCTTTTTTTTCTACGAGGATCGTTCTAGCACCACAATTTTAAAAAAGGATTAGTTTACAAAAGCTTAGATACGTTTTTTCCAATAAAATTACAAAAAAGAAAGTGTTAGAAGGGTAGTACTGAACTCCACGACGAGCATTCCTTCGAGATTTTATTCATTCTAAAGAATCTAATCTTTCCGTGAGTTTTTTTCCAAAATATTTTTTTTCAATTGTTTTGGTCAGGCGCTAGAAATAGAGAACATTTTAACGTCTAAATGACTCATTAAAAACTTTAAAATATAATTCATAGCTAATCTTCCTCCAAAAAAATGGGTTCAATGACAGCTATGAATAATTTAAATTAAACAAGTCCCAATAAAGCTTTATTAGCTATTATTATCATCTTTACCCATTAAAAACAAACGACAATGATGAGGTGATAAAAAGGGAAAATAAAGAAACATTTTAAACAGAAACAGACGAGATAACCTAATAAATTGACTTATTAGTATGCATAAAACAGGACCGTATCCAAGATTTGTTCTCGGGGGGGGGGATATTTTTTCGAGAAGGGATTTTACAAAAAAAATAAACAAATAAAAAAATTATGTACATTTTTTTTACGTTCTTACGAGTCGGACAAATATTTCGGGGAGGGGGTTCAAACACCCCACCCCTCATCTCTGGATGTGGTCTTGCAAGACAATCTAACAACTTTAGTTTAATAGACATTGTTTGAATAAATTAAACACGACCTGTCAATCATAACATACAATAAACACGAACCGCAGCATTTTATCCTAGGAGTAGCTCCGTTTCAAAAATCGTGCGTGCCAGATGGCGCAGACCCCGCGTGGCGACAATTATAACACGCGCAGCAAAACAGGCAGCACTGCGAGTGGTATACCAGGGGGCAGAAAGTGAGTAGCCCCTCGACAAGATCCAAAACTTCAAACAGAGGTAATCATATGTTCAGAACAGTTAATTGTCCTTAGTTGTGTTTCCCGGCACCGGGTTTAAAGTGTGTCTTGAACAGGTTTGAAAAAAAAAATAGATTTTCAGGTTTTCCGTGTTCGATTCAACATAACGTTTAATTGTTTTCATCTTACGAGTTTCAAGCTTCTTGGGCACGGGTTTCTGAAAATCGTAATGTACCAGAATAGCAAGGTTGAACACAGGTTCTGAGAAGACATTTACCTTTGTTGAACACGGTACTCAAAACAATAATGTGGACAACCTGTGTCGAACTCCAACTTGGATGTGGGTAGCATTAAAACGAGGCTCTCGATCAGCAGACGCTTTGAGTATGATTTACCTTCTTCCTTTTGAAGCACGTTAAAATGAAAGCATTGTTTGCCAAACTAATTGCGCGAGATTACGTCAAAACATTTTGGTTAGAAAGCATCGATTATAAGAAAAGCAGCAGCTTCGACGGAATTCATCACGACACTAAGAAAACTAAGAAACACTCTAGCTTCGAAGGCATTCGTCACGGAACACTTGTTTCCAAACTATCTGCAAATACGGCATTCGTTTACAGAAAATAGATAAAAAGCGACTGCTCAAATTGGGAGGTCAGTTCAGCAATACAGCACTTGACCGAAAAAGTATACAAGCTACATAAGAAGTGAAAATGGATGGACCAAAATGCAAAGGTATGCACCAAATGAGATATATATATATATATATATATATATATATATATATATATATATATATATATATATATATATATATACCAATAATTTGAAGGTCTCAAAATTCTTTGGAGCGACAAATTACTTTCTGGGATATTGTTAATTTTTTTTATGGTGTGTGTTTATTTCTGTGTCTGTGCTGTTGCATTGGTGATTTCTTTTTTCATTATAATACACACTCGAGAATTTCGATCGGGAATGATGCGAACATGAGACAAGAAACTGGTCAAGCAACTTCTTCATATTAGACTCCCCAACCTAGCTTTGGCTAGGTTGGAAAATAAATTGTAGCTATATTTTATTTATGTATTTAGTTGGCATTTTGGTTGTTAGGTTACGTATTTAATATATGCTATGCTTTACCTTCCCCCAAATGTGCAAATATATAGCCCAAATTTGTTTCTAAACTATTCTATTTTCATTAGATTTTGTTTTATTACATTAGTATTAACCAAACTTCACTTCTCGAGTGTGTATTATAAAACCAACAAGTACAAGTAACAGTTGTAGTTACTTCTGTAGGGGAAAAGCTAAGAAGGTCGTATTTAATATATACTATGCTTTACCTTCCCCCAAACGTGCAAATATATAGCCCAAATTTGTTTCTAAACTATTCTATTTTCATCAGATTTTGCTTTATTACATTAGTATTAACCAAACTTCACTTCTCGAGTGTGTATTATATAACCAACAAGTACAAGTAACAGTAGTAGTTACTTCTGTAGGGGAAAAGCTAAGAAGGTCCGCTTAAAAAAAGGGAGCTAAAAGCCCATTAACTTTCCTTCACTTATTCATAATATCCCAGTTCACAAATTGAGAAAATTGTTAAATTATTGAAAAGCTGAAGCAATTTATTTAATAGTTTAGTTTTAGAATACTAAATTATTGTAAAGCCAAGTTTTACAAGCTCAAGTTCAAGCCCGGAAACCGTAAGCAATCGGAATCATCGAGACCACGAGCAAAAATATTCGAATACGCAGACGTTGGCCAGGACCCCTCCTAACCTCCAAATCAAGCCCTGGCGAAGTCAAAGATTGCTACCAATTTTTTTTTATATTATGACCCTACCATTTGCCAAATAATTGTAACAAAATAGCTGTTTAAAAAAGACATAAATCCACATTTGTCAAAATTTTATGCAGGAACTAATCAGCAAAATAATTAAATTCAATTGCAGCCTCAATGAATTAAAATTACTTTTCTTTTCAACTGTTCTTTTCGGACTTGCTAAAACAAAATAGTAATAATGATCAGGAAATAATCTATAGTTTACGGGCATCCATTAAACCGCCAAGATTCATACAATATGTCCTGTAATTACCTATATCTTCCATTTAAGCCCTCTTTTTTATTCACAACCCTCTCCCTTCATCCCAAAATAGATTCCTGCCTTTGTGTTAGGCATGAATCTAGATATTTTATACTTTGTTCTATAACTTCCAAAAAAGATTTGCTACACAGCCTCAAATTTGTTCGAACATGAAGAAAAAAAAACCTTCTTCTTCATCTTCACTTACAATATTCTGTATTAGCTTACAACACTGTTTGGCCAACAAATTAAGAAAAGGGCCACAAATTCTAAACAGTCACTTATTTCACTTTCAAACAGGATGTATAATACTGTAGAGTCTATACAATTTTTAGTTAAACTCTTTTATTTTTAGATCCAGCATGCAAGTGTAACCCATGCAATTGCAATACAGATACAGATTGCTGCGCTAAAGCTAAATGTAAGTTGTCTTGTTTTCTTCCAAATTAGGCTATAAGTAGTGGCATTTTCGAAGGGGGACAAGGGACACAGTTCCCCCCCCCCGAGTAATTTAGAGACAAAATTATTATATAGCCCATGCCCCTTGACTCTTTGGATGTGGACCCCACTTGCCCCAAAACGCTGGAGCTAAGGCCCTGGCTATGAGTAAAAACTCACCTTAAATGGTTTTATAACTACGGTGCCGCTAATATTTCGCCTTTGTTATGTAGTAAGTTGAGCAACTGTTCAACTTTAAAGAGTAAAATCTATTATTGACCAATTAAAATAAAAATCTAAGACATAATTTCTGAATGAGAAAAGATGTAAGCTGGGAACGGTAGTTTTTCCATCTGTATGATGTGGCAAAAGATACAAAGATGTAGCATTAGCAGGCAATAGTTAGGAACAAATTACTGTTCATAAAGTAATATAGCATAACAAACTAAATAACATAGGAAAAAACTTCAATCATTAACTCTGGAGCTTCACAGGGAGAAATCCTTTGATTGCTCCAAGCTACAATTTAAAGTAATAACAGCTTTTTAAACCAATATTTTGCGATTTCGGTTGTACAAGTGTGATATAGAAAAAATGAAAACATGTAACATTCAAAAATCTTTGCTTTTTTATTGACATGTATGACCATGGTGGGGGTAAAGAAATCAGAACAAGAGGACATAGAGCTGTGAGATAAATTAAATTGTTGTTTTCTTCGTTTATTGTTACGAAGAATTTAACAAAAAAGTTCTTGGAGCCTACATTGTTCCTCTTAGCCAAAGAGAGAAAACAAATATTCACATACAGACCCAGGAAGAAAACAATTTAAAAAAAAAATCATCTATATTATAAATCATTGTCAATAAAAGAAAAAAAATCCCTCTGAAAACAGGAGAATTGTACTGACCAAAGAAGAAAATATTTTTGGCTCTACATAGGATCTAGTAAGTACCACATGATGACTTAAAGCCAGAAATCGATTCATTTTCAAACGGCCCACCAAGTGGATTGATACACTTTTTCCTAGGAATTTTTGACAAGGTTATGTCTGAAATATGCAGAAGTAATTATAAAATCATCATTTTAGGAGATTTTAATATTGACCTGTCAAAAATATCATTTACAACTTCTTTGACTTTTTATCCTTTGCTTCATCCTTTAATATATTTCCCTGTGTCACTATTCCTATTAGAGTTACTGACACATCTGCCACATTAATTGGCAATATTATTTCTACTTTAATGCCAAATTCGAGATTTGTTTTCATGTCTGACATCTCTGACCACTTCATGGTGTTACAAATTATTCAATCTCTGATCTATCTTCAGTTCCTTCCGCTCCTTGTAATTTACCAGTCCGTTGCCAACAGCATCAACTTGAACAGTTTAAATTTCGATTGTTTGATATCACCTGGGAGTTTCTCTCTTATTCAAGTCGGTCTGTTGATAGTTTTTTTAATCAATTCTATTATCTGGTCAGAGAGGCCTTTGTTGATAGTTGCTGTGCAACCTCAGCTGCTAAAAGCTTCAAGCGTTCAGTTCTTCGTGCCCCTTGGATACTGCAGCTCTTCGTAAAAGAGTACAAAAAGAAAAACTTATTTGTGGAAGGCATTCAAGTCCTCTAACTCTCATCATCATCTTGAAAAATATAGAAATTTATTGAATTCCTTAGTTCGTAAAGCCAAGTACATTTATTACTCCCAGATGTTTCTCCAAAGTCGACAAGAAAATGAGAAAAACCTGGCAACTTATAAACAAAGTTCTTCATCCCAATTCCAAAAGAAATAACTTGCCAAATAAATTAATTTCTAAGGGAGCAGTAATAACTAATAGTAAGGTCATAATGAATGAATTCTGCTCTTACTATGCATCAATTTGGGATTTCAATGTCTGAAGATATTTGTGATATAGCTTGCCCCTCTGATGGACATGTTTGATTCCTGGGTATTTTATTGGAAGATTTTTTTTTTAACATCACTGTGCTCTTGTGAAACTTAAGCTCTCCAGAAACCTATGAAATCTGTGGAAGCTACGTCATTGTTTCTCTGGTTCAATAATAAAGATCCTCTTTCACTCTCTCATTCAACTTTATAACTAATACTGCCCAACAGTATGGCTGTCGAAATTTTCTTCTTTTACGTTCTCTGTTTTAAAAATATATAACAGAGCAATTAAATTAGTGTCTGAGGTGACAGGCCAGCTCAGCACGAATTTTATTGGGTGGTAAATCCACATACAGCTTTCTTTCCGATTGTTTCATTTTGAAGTATTTTCATAAACTCTTCCCTAACTTCTTCAAAAAATAACATCCTCTTAAACTCTGAACTATGAAAGGAATCTTGTGTTTCTTTTTCTCTCAGAAATGACATGGAAATTTTCATTCATAAAACCAAAACCATAAGATCATATTTTAATCCAGTTTTATGTTGTGCCTCCATATGAAACTCTATATCAGTTAATATTCAGCTACATCATTGTTATCGACAATTTAAAAAAGAGCTAAACGACAACTTCTTATGCCTAGAGAGATACTTCTCTCTTCCCTTCTCTTTTTCCCCTCTATCTTTCCTTTTCAATTCGTTTAATTTATTTATTTTGATTGGCATGATAGTTTTGTTGTTGTTGTTTAGTTTTTCTCTGGTCCTTCTCTTCAATTTTAGCTCGATCTTTAATAGTCTCGCACTTTCATAGCCCAAAAAGCCTTCACGGGGGTCTAAAGTTTTATAACTTTTTCCCTGTTTCCTTTAAATAAATTGATTGATTGATTGAATTGATGTTTTGTAAAGTAAAAAGATAATTTCTTTTGTGTTAATTATCTGCATAAATGATTTGATAGGATAATTATGAAGCTATTTTTTTAGGCATGGAAAGTGGCTGCTGTAAAGGAAGTGATTGCTGTGTTGGCGCAAACAACTGCTGCAATCCATGCACATGCAAACAATGCCTATGCAATAAATAAATGGCAAACTTGAACAATATATAATTACTAAACATTTGTTTTCTTTGAATGTCCTTGAATTCATATTTGTATCTGATTCTCTTTCTAATTTATATTTCATATATCAAAATAAATTTGTGCGCATGTAATTTGTGATCATCAGGAAAAGTAGATATATGATTGTTGAGCAAGTTTCTACCAAGCAGATATGATTGTAACTAAGGATTTAGCTATCCAAAATAGGATGTTTATTAACAACAGTCCCTGTAAAGGTAGAGCATGAAATTTGATTTCACATAGGAAAAAAGTAAAAAAAAAAAACTGTAATTTCAATACATGGCAACATAATTCAAAACTCAACCTCTCTCAACGGTTACCACTTGAAGCATGAAAGTGCTGTTTTAGCACTAATTTGTTATCTGTAGAACTTCAGCATGGGATCAGGGTTGCTATCAGTAGCACAAAAGTGCTACTTTAGCACTATTACAGTCAATTTTGTTTTACTGAAGCACTGAAAATTGATATGTAGCATGCAAATTTGTGAAATAAAAGCACTTTAGGAGCTGACCAAGATGGAAGCCCTGCCCTCAACAAGGGAAGAAACAAGAAAGAGGAGTGGTGCCAGTTTAGTGGATTATTACCCATGTCGACCAATTTTACTTAATTTGGTCCAAATTGTTTCTTAGGTAGTGGAAAATATTAGACAGTAATTTATAATTCATCATCTGTCATAGAAATCAGAAAAATAAAACATGTTATTCAATACTCAATTGAACACTGTTACTACTATAATTGTATCTTAGGCTCCTCCTCCATTATTTCTGGATCTATCTCTACAGCACATACTTGTATATTTTTCTTCTTTTTTTTTCTTCCTTTTTTCAAGTTGATGTGACTTAACAACTGCTGATGAGAAATAGCCACAACAACCTGAATAAATAAAAATTAGCAAAATTCTACACAACATTGGGTTATACCCAGGCATTGGAGGAAGGGTGGTACACAGACATAATTACAACATTAGCAATTATTTATACGTTTTTTTTTTTAAACCAGAGAAATCAGGACTTAGTAAAGGCATAACATTTGTGCACTATTCTTGCGCCTCACTTGTTCTACAAATCTGTTCTGTTTTTTTTTTTTTTTTTTTTTTTTTTTTTTTTTTACAACACAAAGTTTAACTGTGTTCATTTAAGATCAGTATCCTTTGGATAGGGAAGGGCTGGAGATATATACTGCAGTAAATTTGAGGCTTTTTGCACTAATTTGCTTACTAAAATATAAATCAACAATACAATTTGTTTTTCAGCACTTTTTTCCTCATACGACAATTGAATTGAAATTGCGTCCCCTCGTCATATCTCATCAGCATTATGTATACCTAAGCATCTTTTTTTTGTTCTTTCAATTTAACAAGCAACTGCAATTATATGTTTATTCACCTTAGTTTCAGAATTTAAGACCCTTCTTTTATAAAAAAAAAAGTTTTATATAATACAACAGTTATCCCAAAACTTTGATTGAACATATTCAAGGAAATAAGTGGCATGGGAGGGGGGCTAGGTGCCCAGCAATTTTTTTGGTCACTAAAAAGGGAAATAAAACTTTTATTTCCATTCGAATGAGCCCTTTCCCTGTCTTCTAGGACCATTGGTTCAATGCAATCGCCTCCAAAAATTATGGAATTCCACATTTTTGAAATATGCCTTTGAAACCCCTACAGTAGAGTTCTCTGATAGACTGGGTCCACTCTTTCTTAAAAATCAGGCAAATTTTTCAGGGATGAGCAACATTAAATTAATGGATATTATATATTTTGAATCAGCATAAAAAACAAAATTTCTTGGTTGACCTTTGTTAGAGTGTTAGCTACTACTGAGCCAAGCATCTCTTTTCAATTAATTACCATGAACTGTTTAATGTTGGATTTTTTTTTCAATATCAATTGATATTGGATTTCTTCCCTAAATTTATGATGGATTTTTCCAAGTTCTTTAAAAACATATAAATCAGGACTTAACAAAGTTATGAGGCTCAAAATCATTCATTGGGCCTTGTATGGTCTTTAGATTTATTTCTGAAAGTTTTACTTTAATAACATAAAGTTTATCCAAGTGATTTAATTATTTAAAGAATAAAGGGAAAAAGATAGATACTTCAAGAAACTTTATCAGGGCATTGTTTAAAATCCTGAAAATCCTCAAAAGTTTTGCTATAGGCTAAATACAGCAACAATATTGGTGAACCCCAAGAATCAGGATAGTTGTGTTATATCTGACAACGTTCAGAGGAGGGGGTTAATATGAATTGTGATGGCAGTGATTACTGTATCAGCAAAGAGTATTAAATGGCAAATCACAGGTAACATTCTTGTCTATGGCTTCTTCCTTAGGAAACACCATAATAACAAAAGAGAAATATTTTTCCGAAATATAATGGTCACTGTCATGACCATTGCACAACCTATCCCCACCCTCAAATCAGGCACTATACAGCCCTAAGGAAGTTGTTTACCCATTGTTTCTCACTGCTTCAACAATCACATCTGTTAACTAACAGGCATTTTATTCTTAACTCAGTCTACATTATCGCATCATTTTTGAATCATGGGAACAGTTGGATAAAATGTAACTTTAAAATGATTTAAAAATATGGGTGAAATGGAAGGTAAAATGAAAACCTGGTTAATATAAGAATTCCAGTATCATGGTTTTTGTTGTAGTTTGGTATATTACCTTGAGCTAGGACAATTGCTGCATTCATTTTTACCATTCTATCAAAATTCAATCCTCAATTTTACTAATAAACCATTATTTTGTAAGACTTTTGTGCATTTGAGTTCAACCCATGCAAATACAAAATATCAGCATCTTGGTCAAAACAACCCCTGCCATAGTTATCACATGATTGACTCTGCAGGTGCTAATATGTCCATTCAGAGTGCTAAGGATGAGCACGATCTTGGGGCAATCATTGATGATAAGCTTAAATTTCATAGTCACTGTTGGAACCAAGCAGCTAAGGGTAACAAGGTCCTTGGTTTGATCAAGCATTCAGTGACAAGTCACCAACCAAGAGTTATCAAGAAGCTTTACAATGCCCTTGTTCATCCCCATCTTGAATTTGGCAAGTCAGTTGCCAACCCACACTTTAAGTGTGACATGGAGATACTTGAGAAGGTCCAGCATAGAGCAATCAAGGTCCCTTTTACCAAACAACAAATCTCCAACAAGCAATGACTAAAAAAGCTTGACCTACCTACCCTAATCTACTGTAGACAGAGAAGAGATATCATCTTTGCATTGAAGATGATGACCAGTGACACCTTTAAGCCTGTTTTTAATCACAGTGGATACACAAGAACACAAGGAAATCCCTTAAACTGCATCAAAATTTAACAGAAAGCAAGAGAAGTTCAACTTCTTTGCCAATTGTGTTGTTCCACTGTAGAATTCACTCAGTGAATCTACCATGTCGGCCAGATCAGTTGACAGCTTCGAGATTAGTGTTGACTGTGATTGGAGCAGCAAGCCATTAAAGACACACTGGGATGAATCAGTATCAACCAGTATCTATTAGTTGCCACCTGCCCCTTTTAACCCTCAAACAAGCCCAGCTGGCAATACATCTAGTGACACTCAACAATGTAAACAAACTGTTCTGTATATACCTAAATGCTTACAATTTACTCATGAACAGCAACATGAATATCAAATCAATGTTACCTGGCAAAATCTACAGGTTCTTCAACCATAGTTGCTAGGAGATGCAATTTCTGGTAAGACCTCAGTTCTACTTTGTACTTATAAGCTACTCTTTGAAATGATGTTCTTAGTTTGTTGTTTTTTAGAATGACAAACTGAGCATCATACTCTGTTTCACTAGTTTGCTACACTTTTGAACACCAAGTTTAAAATAAAAATGCCTGAAACAATAACTACCAAGTGCATTGATTTGTTTAACTCTGTGGATTTTGTGGATAGGAGTATATTGTCAGAGTCACTTTCCTCCTCTGGCAACTCTAATGTTTGTCTAGCTGTATCCAAAAGTATCCTTTCTGTTTCTGTTATGGTTAAAATTCTATTTGGCTGATTGAAATTCTATCTGGCTAAGGCTTATAAGGTGTTTTTCAGTTAAAACATCATTTTTAGAACAATTAAGTAAAATGCAATACAAGAGTAAAACCAAGGAAGTCTTAGTAGAATTAACAATGGATGGCCAAAATGAATACAGCTAATGTCTGGTTCTGTTAAGAGGTTTGGCAACTGTCAGAGTGGTAATCATTACATTTAACCCCAAATAACATATTTTTTGCTGTTTTTATTACTTCAATCCTAGTAATTCTTTGTTTTCTTAACCTGCCAACATCATCATGTCATCATGAAAGAATTTAAATCTGGATATATATTAGGTACTTACATGTTACAGCAACCAAACTTTGTTCTCAATCTGTAATTAAACCAGCTTTCTATGTCAACTTGGAAATAATCAGCATAGCCTGAGCCAGATAAAAGGTATCTATCCAGGTATATTTTAATTAAATATTTAATATATAGATGTGTGTAGGTTAGGTACCTTATTTAATGTAATGCATTCTGGGTGACCTGGTTTCCATAAATTTGTTGCTAAAGTACTATACTCTCATTGCATTTTGGTATACTTCATTATGATTAGCATAACTTCACTTCCTTGGTATGGTCACTATAACATTTAAGTAGCATATATATTTAGAAATGAGAGTAAGGATAAAAGGCTACTGAAAGAAGTTGCAAGCATCATCACTGCATACCTTACAAACATCTTCCAGTCTTCATTTGATTCCAGCACTATTCCATCTAATTGGAAAGAGGCACATGTGGTTCCCATTTTCATGAAGGGTGACAAATCCAGAGCAGAGAACTACAGACGAATCTCTGTCATTGCCAAGCTACTTGAGAGAATTGTGAATGATGCAATCCACAACCATCTGGCAACCCACATGATACTTTCTTACAACCAACATGGATTCCATCACAAACAAGTCCATGGAAACCAATCTACTTGAAACATAATCACAAGCTCCTCAATGCTGGTATACCTGTTGACCTAATTCTCCTTGATCTAGCCAAAGTGTTTGATAAGGTTCCCCACAGAAGGCTCTGCATCAAGCTCCTCTCTGCAGGCCTGAACCAAATGATGGTCAATTGGCTAAATGTGTTTTCTCACAAAACGCACACAAAGGGTCAGACTGTTTGGATCAGGTGGTGAGAAGATATATTCCAAACTCTGCAATGTCATCAGAGGTGTCCCTCAAAGTACAGCCCTTGGCCCAACCCTCTTCTTGATTTGCATCAACAACTTAGTCACCAGGGTCAGGAACAATATCATACTATTTGTTGATGATTCCAAGCTCTTTGGTCTGGCAGACAGCACAAGCCTCCAAGCTGATTTCAACCATATCCAAGACTGAGCTGAAGAGTGGCTACTTTCATTCAACATCAGCAAATGCTGCATCTTGTACTTTGGACCACAGAATGAAAATGCAGTGTACTCAATGTGAGATCCTGACAAGTGAACACAGATTGACCTTCAAACCTGCAACACAGAAAGGGACTTGGGTGCACTCTTTGATAATCAGCTTGAGTTTCACTCTCACACAAGGAATGTAGTTTTCAAATCTAATGCAGGACTTGCCCTACTCAAAAGATCTTATGAGCAGATCCCCCAAAGTCTTTCTTAGACTTTATAAAGCCACTGTAAGACCCAACCTTGACTTTGAAAACTGCATAGCTGCTCCCCAAAGCAAAGGCAACACAAGACTTCTTGAGGACATGCAGAGAGATGCCACCAAGGTTATAAATGGGCTGAAAGATCTCCATTACAATGGAAGACTAAAAAACATCAAACTACCTACACTGATGTACTGCCACAAAGGAGGTGACATGTTGCTTACCCACAAACTCTCCAACAACACATCTAGCTTCCTCAACCTGAACAAGTCCCACCAATCCTATACAAGAGGCCATTCAAAGAAACTTTCTAAATGCCACATGAATACAAGAATGCATCAAAACTTCTTCTCTGAAAGAGATGTCAATGACTAGAGACCCTCTGAGTCTACAGTGTCAGCAACTTCACCTGTAACTTCCAAGAAGTCACTGGATAACAAATGGTCATGCAGGAACTGAAAATACTGCTGGCATGATTCAGATCAGTAATAGGTGCCAGCCATCATCATTCAAGGAGTAACACAGATCCATTTGACCTTATCATTCCAAAGTGCAAATTAAGGTAATTAAGGTAAAGGAAACATGAAAATCTACTCTTAATTTTTTTTTTTGTATGGTGACCATATGTCTACATATTGCAGATACTAATTTCCTGATTTCTCCATGTACCCATTTAGAGCTGGGTCAACTCTAGCTGAGCTTACACAAGTCACATAACTGACGCCTTTTCCAAGCCAAATAACCTGCAACACCAGGACTCAATCCAATCTCCTCAGGATTTCAGGGATATATTGGTTAAATACAATTAAAAAAAAACATACTGTATATTATTAAGCATGAATTTAGTTATTATAGAGTTGACTTCTAATTCTGAATATAGTATAGGACTGTATTGGTCACTCTTAGAAGGGGATGCTTTTGTTGGAAGTGACTATTTTGTTTTGAAAGAATATCAATTGGGGAGTTGAATAATATTGTAATTTTTTTTGCTATTGAATAGTTATGTATGTGTTTTGTTGTTGTTTATGTTTGTTGTTGGCTTGACTTTGGCCTTTCCCCAAAATAAAATGGACACAAGAGCCCTTGAAAGTGTCCAAAGGAGAGCAACCAAACTGGTCCGTGGCTTAAATAATGTCCCTTACCAGGATTGCCTAGGATCTCTGAGACTTCCAACCCTCACCTATCAAAGATATAGAGGAGATGTGATCATGGCATGCAAAATTTTCAAATCCGGTCACCTGAACCAGATCTTCACCCCCTCCCTGGCTAACATTTCAAGAGGTCACAGTCTTAAGCTTCACCTGCCTGGATGTTGGAGAAGGGAACAACATGGTTTCTTTTCCATTCAGGTGGTCCCCCTCTGGAATAGCCTATCCAAGTCTACCATCCAAGCTGAGACTCCCCACTCCTTCAAGGCTGGAGTCAACAGGGACTGGGAGAGGGCTGAGTGGAGGCTGGACTGGGAAGCTAAGCCAACATAATTACATCACTCACCACCAGCAAGAACTACAGGAGGATCTACCACCTTATCTTGCTGGCAAATGCGATTTAAGGTAATTTAAGGAATAGTGTTGTTGTTATTATTATGTTTCTTTCAGAACAGCTGTAATTCTCTATTGCTGCCTTTTTGTTATCTGGTTTTCACTTGTAAGCAAGATTAATTAGAGATATTAGGCCTGGACTAAAATATGTTCTAGATCTATTCCTATAAATTCTATTTACCAAGCTTCCTATACTTTCCAAGACAATGAAAAGTCTATTCAACCATTTCTAGCCAAAAATCAGTTGGTACTCTTTGGAACCAAAAGAAGAAAATTTTTCTAGAAGAAAAAGTTCTAGTGCTAGGTGACAACTGAGGGAAATGTGTTAATATAATAAAAGTAATACCATTAGATTTCTTATTTTATACCTAGGGTTATTTAACCCTAGTATGGGTTACATGATACCCTTGTATGATCAATAAAAGTAGGGTGGTTAGAGCTCCAGCTGATGGGCTTCTTGTCATCTTAGACATTTACTGAACTAGGTGAAAGAAACTCTTGGGAATGAATTCAGAGCCTAAATTATATGCTGTGTAGGTGCCATCAGGGACAAAGCTTGGGTTTTGAGTTTGGAAAGGGGATTATGGGCTGACAGAATTAGGCTATCTAGTAGGCCTATGGCAACAAATGCCTATTGTTTTTGAAAATGTTTGTAACAATGGAAGGAAACATGATAATTTGATTAACCTAATAAGCTAGGCTGGTAAGAGTTCTAGCGGAGAGGCTTCTTGTAATCATAGACATTCAATGAGCTAGTTTCACTGTCTCACAGTTTAGCATACACCCTAGGGCAGTAATTTTTTGTTGTTCATATCATTGACTACATTTTTGATGAAATATAAAAAATATGAGAGCCAACAGAAGAAGGTGTAGAATGGTTAGATATGCTACTTTAAGCCCTTGTGAACAATGAAAAATTTGCCCCTGCGGCTATATTGGGGGGGGGACTAGATCCATTGTAAGAAAATTGACCATATTTGGAAAGAGCATACAATGAGGACTCTAATGGTACTCCTGTTTCTTATAAGCATATTCCTTTGCATGTGGTCATGCACCAGAACTTTACCAGAAATTCCTCCTGGGACTTTATTTCGTCTTGCAAGACCCATGCCTTCCCAGTGTAGCCTAGGCTAGCTATGAAAACTCATGGCTCTTATTCACTAGAACCCCCTGCCCATTAAAAGCATATGGAACTTACTTATCCTTGGTGGTTACAGTTGACCTAAATAGTTTATCTGTTGGTTTGTCGGCAAATTTGATATTTGTAAATCTTTATCAAAAGCAATGTGTTTCCAATGTTTCCACGGTTTCAAGGATTAGAACAGTGTTACCAGTTGCCAAGGTTTCAACCAAGTCAAAATTGAGGCCAAAAAGAGGGATTTTCGCTATATAAAAAAGCTAAGTAAGAAAAAAGTTAAGTAAATGTATATATATATATATATATATATATATATATATATATATATATTGGAATTTAGTTTTAGTTCTCATTCAGTGAACATCTAAAAAGTAAATTTTGTATATATGATCGAAATTGTGAAATATATGCTCAAGCATTCATTTACTTCAACTTGTGAAATATATATCCTGCAGAATTTTTTGACGAGTCATTTATTTTTGGATTCGCGGAGAACCTCACTTAGAATTGCTGGTACTGATGGCATTATTAATGGCGGCTTAGCTTACTGCGCGCTTTGAGTCAGCGTGGATGGATAAAATAATTGACTCTTGAACACGTACGCTTTTTTTTAGATAACTAGTACTACTACTACTACTACTACTAATAACTCACTGCAGCACCAAGCCGCCTGAGGCCAACACAGCTACGCACGCTCCTCCTCCAACCTAATCTATTTAAAGCCTCCCTCTTTACACCCTCCCAGGAAGTTCCCATTTCCTTTAAATCCTTATTTATGACATCCTCCCAACCCAGACAAGGACGACCTGCTTTCCGTGTAGCCCCAGACGGTAGATAACTAGTAATCCAACAAAAGTCAATTAACAGATTTTAAAGAAATTTAGTGAGTTGTGAATTAAGCTTAAACGGCTTGATCCCATGTGAGAAGAGGTAGAAAAATAGTTTGTGGAATTTTCTTAAATTTCTGAATAAGAAAACTTGTGAAGCAGAAAAACGATAAGAAAATACAGAGACGGAAGTTCGTAAGCTGAAAATAGAAGTCACAAAGAATAAAAAGATAATGAATAGAATTGAGGCGGATCAAAAAAGGTGCAAGGTGATACTCTACAATTGTGACTCAAGAGGTTCTAGCCTAAAAGAGGATATTCCTAGAGGCTTAAACGAAATATAGTAAGAGGCGCCAGGTTAATGCAGACAGATATCAAATGTGTTTTTCGTTTACCTTCAAACCAGAAAGTCAGATCAGTCGTGGTTAAAATAGCGTCTATGGAATTACAAAATCCCTATTTACTTAAGCTGTACTTTCCAAAAGGTTTCATTTATGAGTAGTCCCAGATTACACTTCATCAGAATTGTTGCCATACAGTAAGTCAATACTAACTTTGGAAACCGCTTATGTGGAAGGCTATTCAAATGTAAAGCTGAGGGGTGTGAGACTTTTCTTGGGGGATAAGGTTTTTACAATCCATAGTGAATTGGTAAAGTGAAAGAAATTGATCGAGAACAACGAAAAGTTAGAGCAGTAGAGGAAATGGGAACCCATGAACATCAGAGTTTAGACTTAAATCGTAATATATACCGGGGCAGTGAATGGACAATGCAAGTTTACTCAGTAAAAAAGGATCAAGAGCGGTCACGCGTAGAACAGCTATATAAGTTCAGACAGGATAACGTGCGTGTGATGAAATGGCTAGCACCCATAATGATTTTAATCATCCTGAGACAACTTACGCTCATGCAAATTAGAGTAATCAGATCATTTCGTGTAAAAGAAGTGGATCGGCAAATATAGCTGTTAGTGGCCAGAGTTTATGGAGCGCTGCTTCTGTATTTAGTGTAGAAGAGGGGGCCAGGTTGCTTTTGTAGGTGGGTAGTATTATTCCCCCGTTAGCTAAAAGCGTGTGATGCATTTAGCTCAGTGTGGTGTCAGACATGGCGAAGGAAATAGTAAGAACATTAGCCCTTTAGAGCGGGATAAAGGCACGAAAAATAATGCTCGAGCGAGGTAGGCGATTCAGGACTATGAATAATTTACGCCTCGTCAGATAGTGATAGTCCCGGTTTTTTTCTCAGGAGTATTCTATTTGGCGGGATATAGTAGTGCCTGGGAACCGGTCAAAATTTCCAGAATAGGGAATGCAGGGCCATAGTGAATTGTGGTTACCTTTTGTAATTTGAAATTTACAAGGTTATTGCAGGAAAAATTGAAAAAATCTATTAGAGTCAAGTACATAAGCAGGTTGTGAAAAATTGGATGTTGTCTGCCTTGTTGAAACGTAAAACTCTCTAGATAATTTTTCATCATGTGAAGATTTTGAATTTTTAAAAAGAGATAGAGGCTGATGGAGACTACTGCAAAAATTAAGAGAGGTTATGGTATGAATAACCCTAAGGAATTAAATGTTCAATACAGGGCCCAGGAATAAGAGCAGATGCCCCACCAGTTGAGACCTGGCCAGATTATTTTGAAAATAGGAAGTTAGAATATGTCAGGGCGAATGAGTCGTATAGTTCAAAGAAAGGAAAGTTGTAGGGACGGAGAAATATCCTTTAAGAAAGAATGATTACGATTTAATTAGGCCTGTATCTCAACAATAAATTTGGGATTAGTTGAAAAAGATGAATGGTAATTTGTGTCCAGGAACATATGGTATATTTACAAAGACCCTGAGGTTAAGAAGGATAACTTTAGTACCCATGTGTGCCGCAATTTTCTCGTTTGTAGTGGAGAAATCTTATTGGCCTCGCTCATGAGACACTTCGGTAGTAGTGCCTCTTTTTAAGAAAGCTAATAAGAAGTTACATGAAAACTTTAGGTCTATCTTTATGGGGAATGTGGCAAGCAAATTGTTTTGTATGGTTCTAGAATTTAGGCTAAGTAACTGCTTAGAAAAGGAGGAAATACTTAGCCCGGTGTAAGTGGGATTCAGATTGACACTCAGCTCTGCTAACCGTATTTTTACTTTGGATATACAGAAAAGGAAATGTGCTAGAGAAAAAAATGGCCGGCTATTTGCAGCATTTTAAGATCTGAAGAGTGCTTTTGACTCGGTAAATAGGATGATTTTAATTGAAAGGCTGTTGGAAATAGGCTTGCCGTCTTCTTATGTAGCGATAATAGCAGATATGTATCGGAGGATAAACTTTGATGTGAAGGCTATGGGAAATTTTTCTAGGCTGGTTCTGTCACATATGAGTGTTCAACAAGGATGTACTTTATCTCCTAAGATTTTCTCTTTGTTTGTTAATGATTTGGACAGTTTTATGAAAAGTAATAGTGCCCCTTCTGCATCTTTGTTGTTTAGGCTATCATGTAAGTTATTTGTCTTTAAGGTTTTATTCCCAAGCTAAAGAGTGCTAGCGGGGAGGTCTATTTTGAATCTGGGGTGAATAAAGTGGACTTGAAGAATTTGTTGTTGGTAAGAGGGTATAGTTTGAACTTAGGTGAGAGAAGGATATATTTATATTGCAGTTTATGTAATCTTAGTATATCTGTTTGCGTCTCGCGATATTTATTCAACGATATCTGTTGGGTTACGACTGATATAATAATTTAAAAGATGTGGCACCAGCAAGCACCAGACCTAAGTAAATCATCTTTGTTGGCTACATTTCCTGCAGGGTATAGAAGGACTTCAAAGTGAATACATACAGAGTCGAAGGGTCCTAATTACTTGTGAATAACACTTGCGTAGTTTACGGCATCTTTGTACGTTTTTACTGGGTTTTAAGCCACAGTTTGTTGACATCAAAAACTGGGATGGTGCTGTTCTTCTAACATAATAATGTTTTTCTTCTACAATTTCATTTTTGATTCATTTTGATTCTTGCTGTCTTCATTTCTTTGTTCTTCACTATCATTTTGACACTTTCTGATACTCGCTTTAGCGTCTCTTCTAATCCTACGATTCTTTGTTCTTCACTTTCATTTTAGACACGTTCTGACTACTACTGTTGCTTCTAACCACCCATTCCTCTGAGCTTTATTTTGTTTTGATCCTTATTATCACGTTTCTTGTAACCACATATTTTGTTTGTTTGTCACTTTTGTTCTTGAGTCGTTGCGATTCTCACTGTAACTTATCTTTTAACTGTACATTCCCATGTTCTTCAATTTCGTTTTTGATCTGTTCTAATTGTCGGTTTCACTAATATTTCTTTGATCTTTATTTTCTTTTATCATTGCTTCAGAGATTTTTTCAGTGTCTTTTGCCTCTGCTGCTTGGATTGTTCTTGTCACTTTTGATCGTCTAGGTTGTTCATTTTCACCCGGGCATTTAAATTTATCTGGTCGTTCACTTGATCTAATCTCATTCGATGGTCCGTTTTGTTCATTTTGAGCTTACGCATTTGTCTTCTTTTGTTCTTTTTTATATTCGTTTTGTGTTTACGTTAATTTACGTTTGTATTCCCTAGATATTATGAAACTGCTGAAAATACCTTTTCGAATTTACACCACCGAATATGGACACATGAATTTAAATATTTCTAGATTTTTGCTCAGCAAATTCTTCTAAAACGGTTTTAAAATATATTTTCCTTGCGTCATCACTTTCAATTAACATAATTGCTAAACGATTAAATCTATCCTTATTTATTGTTAGCGCGGGTGCCCTTCCAAACATAGGGCCCGATTCGGCCCAATCGTTCCAATCGCCCTTTATCCGGTCAAGTGATTTAAAAAGAACTATAAATTATCTAAATCAAACAACCTTTGGGCTCAAGCATTCAAGATTTTCCAAACGTCAGTTTGTTATATTTATCCCCTTACTTATTTATGAATGTATATCTACGAAAGGATTATGACAGCTCACATGGATACAGTCAGACAGCCGAGCGTTCAATACACTGGTGTCTTTAGGCTTCTCATTTGTCAAAATGTATTCGGGCCCAACTTGATACAATCAAGCGCAAAGTCGAGTTTCGATGTTAGCCTAATCCAGAGCATAGTAATAAAACAAAGCTGGGTTTAATTATGGTCCGGTGACAGGCATTTGCACAGAGCAGGGCATCCTCCTAAAATATCTTTGAAAAAAAAAACAAAATATCTTGGATCCTCCTAAAATATCTTTAAAATGTTTGATTTGTTTGTGATGATCTACTAGATATGTATGTTGATACTAAACTGTCAACATATTACTTATGAGAGGCCGATATGGCTTAAACCATATTTTCAGAATTTTTTTTTTGTCATTTTTGACGGTAAGGACCCCATCAAATATAAGTTCCTCGGTGTTTGAATTGCTGGTGCATAAAGTTTTTACGAAATTCTATCAAATTAATAGTAACAAGGCAGACATCGGAAAAATTGTCTTTCTGGTGGTTCTTTTATGTTTTTATGTTTTATGTTTTATTGTCTTTTATGTTTGTGAAGACCGTTAAGACAGCTGCGTCGAACAGCCTGTGGTATCAGTTATTCATAATGGCTCTAAACTAGATAGTTCGATCTTCTTCTTCTTAAATGGAAATGCGGTGATGGTGATTGGACGGCTGGAGTAAGACACAGGCTACTAAGAAAAGTAGCTATAAGCAATTGTATTCTCGGACGTAACATGTGTACTCCGGAACACGGAGTGAGATTTGCCCGATGTTTTCTTGAGAAATCCTCTAGGGATAGCTTTTGGTACCTGTCTGACTGATAATATTTTAGATGGTAAACTGTACGAAAAACACTATTTTATCCCGCTGTGCTATAATGAGAGAAAGGTTGGAATACCTAGGTTACGTTTTGAGGGTGAAGAATAACAGATTTCCGTAGATCGTAATTTTCTGCCATCTATTTAGGCTCAAACGGAAAGGAGTTCGTCCCCAAATGGAGTGGGAAGAGGTTGTAAGAAAGGATTTGAAGGAAACTGGAACCTCTAGGGAAGGTGTAAAGAGGGAAGCTTTGATTAGAATGGCATGGAGGAAAAGTGTGGAAAACTATGTTGGTCTTAGGCGGCTTGTTGCTGCAGTAAGCTTTTAGTAGTAGTAGTTGTAGTAAATTTCAATGCCCAAGAGTAGGCCACCTTGAAGAGAGCACAATCGTTCTTATATGTAGGAATAGTAGGATGATTTCAAAATTTGCATACACTGTAATAAACTGTACAGAAAACATGAAAGGAAAAATAGCTGTCCTATTTGCTGAGCTCAGCCTTGTAGATCAAGTAGGAACAGCATCAACTTTACGTTAACTTGTATCAACGGTTTCCAGCAAAAAAAAGCTTATGGAAATTTCCCAAAATTCCACCTATTGATTTTTATCCAGCGAAAAGCGTCTAAAATAAAAAAAAACATATGTACCTATTACTCCTTTTTGGCAAAAACGGGGATCTCTGTCTTCGTCCTACTGTGAACCTAAAGTAAAAAAGAAAAATGTAGCTGACACAACAAGAAGAAGAAAAAAAGAAGAGGAAACCAAAGGTAACAATAACCCCGTTCATTGGCACTAAGATCTCACTGTTAAGGTCTTACATCTTTCTGCAGAGATTACCGGTGTTTAGTTCATCATTGTTCTAAAATCTTACAGCTCACAGATGCTAGAAAACAGCAAAGAACGCCATTATTGTTCTTGCGCCCCCGATCAGAGCAGAGTGATGAAAGAGGATTGCATGCAACGGTATAAGAAGTATGACCTTGGTCCTTAGATTTTCCTTAAAATCTTTTTCTGTCGAAAGATGTGAGAACTTAGCACAATGAAGAGCAAAAGAACGGCCTCAACGTAACTAAGTATTTCTCTTCAGATGGTGGGAACTAGATGCTACAATAATAACTCAACTGGTAAAAAGTAAATCGCTAAAATGTGTAATTCAATTTTCTTATTTTAAAAATTTATTTGATTTTAACATATATTAACTGTTAATTTCGTGACATTTTAATACTTAATTACCCCAGTAAATAGGTGAAATCTATATAAATTATAACAAATATTTTGATAAAACAATAATGGGACAGGCAAGTCAGTTTCTGTTTTCATTTGTAGAAAAAAAATGAACTAACCCACAGCAGCCTCATCTTGACACTCTACTTGGTTTTCCTGATTATCTGATGATGATGCTCCTGCCTATGGTTAGGCCTAGGCCATTTGTTTTACGTAGGCTATCCTATCCTACTTGGTACCAGAAAAGGAGCTGGGTAACACGTAAGACTAATGGCCCTTCTGAATAAAAAAAATAGAATTTAAAATAACAGCACTATTTAGTTCCTCAATTGAGACATTTTAAATATGAAAGGCTCTTTGTTACTTATACCAAAGTGCTCCTCAGATAGTGCCAGATATTGCTCTATGCTACATGAAAACAGGGTAAGATTCTAGTTGGGGGGCTTTTTAACATCTTGCAAAGTAGGCTAGTTGTTAGGTAAATAGGCATGAGACTTTCAGAAGTACAACCAGGGTCTTAATAGGCTAATCTCCTAGGAAGGTATTTTGTAAATACTTACCTCCATTCCTCCCTCCAGAGGGCACTGAACTATGATGACCTTGAAAGTGAAGCCTTGAAAAATAGGCTGAATCTACTAGTAAGGTAAAATAAGAAATGAAGAAATAAGTAAAATATGAAAATAAGGTAGCCTTTTTAGAAAAGTATTTTGAGCCTCATACCTTTTGCTGAATCCTAATTAATAAGATTTTAAAGATCTTTAAAGTTATTTCTTAAATTTAGGAGAAAAGACCCTTGATGTGGCTTAAGATGCTATTGAAATAACAGGAATTACATCTAAAATAAAATTGAAGCTAAGTTAATGCAAATGAAATCAAAAATCTAATTGACTTCTTGCTATCTTGGAAAGGGTTTAGGTTAGGAAAATGAAACTTTCAGAAATGGTTCTACAGGCTAAAGTATGTCCTGGGAAGGTATTTTGAAGTTCCCACCTCCACTCCTTCTCCCTTTAGAGGGCCCTGAAATATGACAAACAACATTTTACCTTAATTTTCAGTTACTAGTTGTGTTTTCTCTGCCTTTAGTTCTGAAAATGCAATTCCTGTTATTTCAGTAGAATTTTGAGCCATATCCATGTTTTTTTTCAAAATTTAGGAAATATATTTGCATATCTTTAAAACCTTATAAAATGGAATTGAGAAACAATTTTGTTGTGCTTCAATTAAGCAGAAGATCTAATTTGCAAGGTTTCACTTTTATAACACACATATTTTTAAAGGTCATAAAAGGTAAGGGCCCTCTAGAGGGAGAAGGAGTAGAGGTAGTTGCTTCAAAATACCTTCCCAGGACATACTTTTGTCTGTAGATTCATCCCTGAAAGTTTCATTTTCCTAACCTAAACCCTTTCTGAGATTGTAAGAAGTCAATTAACTAGAATTTTACCAAACTGTTTCTTTTTTAAAACAAGTTTGAAGCAAGTTTCAGTTAGGCTACTTTGTGCAGTCTTTGTTAGATTTTGCTGATGATCTATACTACTAAAAAGTATATTTAAATTTAGGTTTATCAAGGGGGGTAAATGTTTAGTTTCATCACAAGCTGCCTAAAGTGTGTATTACTGCATATAGCAAGATTCTGATGATTGCATATTGCTTCTTTGTCATTATTAGAGAAGTGCATCCATTTTTTAGCTTGAAACTTATAGATTTGAGTTTCATCCTGAATCCAAACATAACATTTGTTTCTGTTGCAAATTCAATGTGTTTCTTTCTACATCATATATTCATATTATATGTTTTGTGTGTATTTATTAGTTCCCAATTTGTTGCAATCAATTCAGTCTATGGGGTAGGCCAATTTTAGCAAGATTGACACTAACACAGGTATATAAGCCATATCTAAAAGTAAGAGAAAAGGGTATCATCTTTGATGGTCTGTAAAGAGCTTAAAATTGGATGTGTGATGAAAACAAATACTATATTTAGATTCAGGATAAAATTCTAATCCTAGAGGTAAGTTTGTTTCTTAGCTATCTTAATTGTCTGTTAAAACAATTATTTACCAAAATTTTCTGTTAGAATTCTGGTAGATGTAGACATGTCATGCATGCAACATCCTAAGCCCTAAAAGTAAGAAAGGGGTAGACATTGTAGCTCAGCAGTGTATTCCCAAGGAAAGTATCATTCATCTAACTCCCTTTCAAAGATAGCAAGAAGCCCCTAACCTAGAATTTTACTGAAAACAGTAGAACAACAAAATTCTTAATTTATGACATGAAGGATGCTTCTCTTAATCAAATAATTGTGTTTCCTTATACTATTCCATTTTCAATGAAAATTAAACAGTGTTTTGTTATCAATACTGCAACAAGCTTTAGACTTTTACAATTAAATAAAGGGGGAAAGGGCAGTAGGTAAACTCTTGTTGGTAGAAATTTTAGCTTTTTCTAAGTTTTACTTGAACAGTTTACTTAATTTTGTTTTTCTAAAGATTATTTATTTATCTATGCTAGTTGCTGTTATTTCTATGTTTTTTATGATGGTTTATTTTAATTTCTATTTGTTTTGGGTTTCATCTATTCTTTAATTGTCATTTTGTTCATTTTGAGTTTGAATTGTTATAGGAATTTATTTCTGCTTGTCTTAAGTTTGAAAAGTTTCTTTTTAAGAAAGTTTTCTTAATTAGGCTAACCTCTGCTTTTGATTGCCAAAGCTTTATTTTTGGTTAATATAATAAGTCTTTCTTCAGTTTTTCATGTCTCTGGCATAATACTAACTTATCCATTTCTCATTTAATAGTTCTAATTAGTGACTTTTGATTTATTTCAACCTCCCTTAACATTACCCTTTTCCAGCTCCCTTTTTCCAAAAAACAAATCTCCAACAAGCAATGACTAAAAAAGCTTGACCTTCCTACCCTAACATACCATAGAAATACTAGAGTTGTCATCCTAGCATTTAAGATGATGACCAGTGATATTATTAAGTCTATTTTCAATTATAGTGAATACACCAAAACACAAGGAAACCCCAAAAAACTGCATAAAAAATTTTGTAGAAAGATTGAGAAGCTGAACTTCTTAACCAATTGTGTGGTTCCACTGTGGAACTCACTCAGTGAATCTACAGGTCTGCCAGGTCAGTTGACAGCTTCAAGATAGGACCAGGAAGTCATGGAAGATGCAGTGGGATGAACCAGTATCATCCTGCAGGGTATAATAGCCCTCAAGTGCATCAGGGGAGCAATACATCTAGTAACACCCAACAATTAAACCAAATTGCTCTGTATATATGTAAATAGATATGATTATAAACTGTTACATAAATATTGATTCTATGTAATCTGATAATATGTACAGGCTCATCAATTTTAGTCAGTAAAAGATGCAATTTGAGATTTAAGGGAATTACCTGAAAGTTTTAACTAAATGCTAGTAGGTATTCTTGTGATATTTCACATTATATGTTCTGACAGCTAAGACCAACCTATTATTTTTATGGCACTTGGTATTAACCAAGTGACATATAGCAATCGCCAATTCTGTCGGTCTGTCTGTCAGTCCCGGTTTTGCTACTTTAGGCACTTCCAGGTAAGCTAGGACGATGAAATTTGGCAGGCTTATCAGGGACCGGACTAGATTAAATTAGAAATAGTCATTTTCCCGATTTGACCATCTGGGAGGGGAGTGAGGGCCAATTAATTCGGAAAAATTAGAAAAATTAAAGTATTTTTAACTTACAAACTGTTGATCTGATCTTAATGAAATTTGATGTTTGGAAGGATATCGTGTCTCAGAGCTGCTATTTTAAATTCCGACCGGATCTGGTTACATTGGGGGGATATGGGAGGGGGAAACCCAAAATCTTGGAAAACACTTAGAGTGGAGGGATTGGGATGAAACTTGGTGGGAAAAATAAGCACAAGCACAAGTCCTAGATACATGATTGACATAACCAGAACGGACCCGCTCTCTTTGGGGTGGTTGGGGGGGGGGGGTAATTCTGAAAAATTAAAAAAATGAGGAATTTTCAACTTACAAACGGGTGATCAGATCTCAATGAAATTTGATATTTAGAAGGATGTGGTGTCTAGAACTCTTATTTTAAATCCCAACCAGATCTGGTGATATTGGGGGGGGGGGGGAGTTGGGAGGGGAAATCCTAGAACTTGGAAAAAACTTAGAGTGGAGGGATCGGGATGAAACTTGGTGGGAATATTAAGCACAAGTCCTAGATACATGACTGACATAACCGGAACGGATCCGCTCTCTTTGGGGTTGTGGGGGGGAGGGGTGATTCTGAAAAATTAGAAAAAAAGAGATATTTTTAACTTACGAATGGGTGATCGGATCTCAACGAAATTTGATATTTAGAAGGATATCGTGTCTCAGAGTTCTTATTTTAAATCCCGACCGGATCTGGTGACATTTGGGGGGCAGTTGGGAGGGGGAAACCTAAAACTTGGAAAACACTTAGAGTGGAGGGATTGGGATGAAACTTGGTGGGAAAAATAAGCACAAGTCCTAGATACCTAGGGTTAATTATGAAAAAATAGAAAAAATGAGGTATTTGTAACTTACGAAGGAGTGATCGGATCTCAATGAAATTTGGAAGGATATCGTGTCTCAGAGCTCTTATTTTAAATCCTGACTGGATCTGGTGACATTGAGGGGAATTGAGGAGGGGGCTAAAATCATGGAAAACGCTTAGAGTGGAGGGATCGGGATGAAACTTGGTGGGAAAAATAAGCACAAGTCCTAGATACGTGATTGACATAACCGCAACGGATCCGTTCTCTTTGGGGGATTTGGGGAGGGTTAATTCTTCACAAATTAGAAAAATGAGGTATTTTTAACTTATGAAGGAGCGATTGGATCTTAATGAAATTTGAAGTTTGGAAGTATATCGTGTCTCAGAGCTTTTATTTTTAATCCTGACTGGATCCGGTGACATTGGGGGGAATTGAGGGGGGACCTAAAATTTTGAAAACGCTTAGAGTGGAGGGATCGGGATGAAACTTGGTGGGAAAAATAAGTACAAGTCCTAGATACGTGATTGACATAACCGGGACGGATCCGCTCTCTTTGGGGGGTGGGGGCGAGGGTTAATTCTGAAAGATTAGAAAAATTAGGTATTTTTAACTTACGAGTGGGTGATTGGATCTTAATAAATTTTGATATTTAGAAGGACATCGTAACTCAGAGCTCTTATTTCAAATCCTGACCGGCGTTAAGCCTCTTATTTTCCTTTTTAAAGCAATCTATTGATTCATAGAATTTTGTTAGAGCTCATACCATATGATCTCTTGCCTCTTAGCTCTTCTTGCCTCGTCACAAGTGCCATATGAGCTCTTAGCTCTTGTTTTGTTTGACTATTGCCACCCTTAGCTGCTTATATAGTTGCAAGTTCTTGCAGTTGGAAGAAGCAACCAGCTCAGTTGCAGCCAGCTGCAGTAGTAATTTCCCTGAATGTTTCCAGCTACTTCCCTTACCTGTTCCTAAGATATTGTAGAGGCACCTTTTTGATGACTTGGATGCATAGAGTGCCTCTTGATCTGGTTCAACATACCCCTAGATTGCTGAAATTTCACCTCAATGGTCTTAGTCTTTTTGGATGTGCACAGGATCAAACAACACTATGTTTTACTTTGTTTGACCCCCCTCAATATTTTAAAGGATTTGCTTTAACACCCTTAGCATTTTTGGCGACTCAGCATCAAATATACCCCCTTTTGTATGGCGCATACCATAAATAATTGTGTCTGATTTTCACCAAAATTGGCTGGTATCATCAAGTTTTGGCCCTTGCTCCCAAGAGATGAATCGATACCTTAATCTATGCTGTCCTAAAGTAAGAACCTTAAATTATACAAATAGTCGATTTAAAATGGAGATAGAACCTCTTAAAAGAGGTATTGCCAAGGGGTTCCTGGACACAAATATAAAGTTGATTTGTCTCTTAGGCATCATGCTAGATGCAATGTTGCTGTGAAAATGCTCCCTTATATGTGGGGTCCCCTTCAAATTGCCTTCAAATGGCTGACAAGACTGATAGACTATTTGAATTATGCTTACTCCATGCCTATCTACCTTGTTTCTGTCCTAGGATGGATGATAAACTATCTATCAACAAGTGAAATGAATCGTTTTTAATATAATTCTGAAAAAGTCTATGCCAGCTTTGTTCTCACTGAGACTATTTGTCTTGGCTTTCCTCCAATTAGCCATGGCTCTCATGTTTTTCATCACTTCCACCAAGTTGATTTTAATTGAAAAAGCAGTGATATCAGACAACTTATGCTAAAATCGCTATATAGAAGTCCAAAATCAAACTGCATTAATTGCATACCATAAAAATAATGTTGTTTTTTCACCGAAGTTGTCTGGTATCACTAACTTTTGTTTTTTTCCCAGAGACTAAGCTTTGATAGCTCAATCTATGCTGCCCAGGAGTAAGGACATCAAATTGTGCAAATAGCCGATTTAAAGAGGGGTTTTGTTGGTAGATTCTGGTAGAAAAGCAGGCATGTTAGACCTTGTTGAAATCAGATTCATGCATAGACTTTCAATCGGTGTGATTTATATGGCCCAAAGTGCAATTGGGCTTGTGCATGAAATTACTATAAAAAAACAAATAAAACCCAGAACAAACATAAATTAGAATGGATGATGAACCCAAGACTAGAACAAACATTGCTGTAAATAAGTGTGGTGTTGCCACTCCCTTAATCCCCCCTGAAACTGCTATGACATCATTTGAACTTACTGAAGGTAAAGACAAATCTTGAGTAGTTCTCTGAATAGGTTGTTAACATGAAAAATTTTGTCTAGCTGAATGATTGTCCAATAAGTTTGAAAGGAACAGATTTAAAAGGATTAAACAGTAATGACAGGCCGGTCTTTGAGGTAGTAATAATAAATTTTACCTCCCTCCTATTTAGGCTAAGACATTAGCTTGTACTTTTTACCAAGTCTTTTTTTTTTGATCTGACAAAACTATCTGGTAATAGTTCTGTTCTGGTGGATATTGTGATGGCAAGACTCTAGCGCCCCCTCCCAAATGGGTTAGAATGGGTGATACCCCCCCCCCTTAGAATTCAAAACTACGGCACAATCCTTTTTCTAGCTCCCAGGCAAGTTTGTTTGAGAATTGATAGTCCTTCCAGGTAGATGTCCTGATGACAAGAATCAAGGGATCCATTTTCGTTTCCTTTCATACAAAGGTTGCATCGGTTCTGTATCTCCAAGGCTCTTGTTTTCTCTAAAGTTCAACTGAGATCTGATAACCTTTTCTGGTAGATGTTTTAATGACAAAATCAAGATTGCCAAAGACAAATGTAGCTAAATACAACTATATTTGTGATATTATTTTTGGATACTGTACCATCCTTGACATTGAAAGGGGCATGGCTCCAGTTTTTTCATTGGGGGGGGGGCAATTGGGACCCACATTGGGAAAGTCAAGGGTCATAGTTTTCCAGTCAAGGAGAGTCATAGTTTTCCTGACAATTAACGGGGCGGACAACTGCTCCAACCCCCCCCCCCCCAAACGACGCCACTGTCTATTGATACCCTCGCAACAAAAAAGTGAAAAATAAGGAAAAGAAATTCTGTTTTTCGATAATCAAAAATTCAATTAGTTTATATGAATTTCTATTCCTTAAATTGATACATTTTCTTCGTAGCAAAGAAGTAGTAATAGGCAAAATATTCTATAGACAGAACTATCTTGCCGATGGAATCATTTTCAAAATATTTATGAAAGTGCCACTCGTTAATGTCTTTTTTCCGCTTTGACCTAGGCGCTTTAACATCATATTATATATAACTAGGAACAGAGCATGTCGCATTTTATTTGCTAAGGTATGCTGTTGTTTCAGGGGTGTATCCTTGGGAAATTCCAGGGAATTGTCCTAGTGAACAATGCCTAAGAGCCCCAGGCCAATCAGACAACCAAGACGAAAAATGCTCAATTATTCTACTAAAACAGAAGTATGAGCAATGTGTAATATACATAACTTAGGGATTCTGACCCAGGGCTGGCGGGACTCGTATGTCTCATTACGTCATGTCAGGAATCTCGAAGGTATATTCATTAGACCTCTCAAACATTTTTGATAAAAAAGGCTGTCTTAAACTTCTAATCCAATGCGACGGGGGATAACGAGGGTGCCTAGAGAAAAAGGGCTTGGCAGGGCTGGAGATTGCTTTCCAGCGATCGTCGGTTTCCCAAGCTCTGTCATATCTTCACATTGGAAAGGCTCATTGAAATAGTATTGTTATTTTCTACACCGAATATAGGGACCATGTATCACTTTTTTTCGGCCTATAACATCACAGATAGGGTCTCAGTTTAAATTTTTTCTACGTGCGCTTTTCAATCTAGCTCTCCCATTTTCAACTTCCATTTTTGAAACATGGTCTTACTCTTCATTTTTTTTTTCTCCCTGTCTGGATATAAATAAGTGATTTCATGTTCCCCGTATTTCCCACTCTTGCAGTTTTTAAAGAGAACTGCGCAGAGATAGATTGCTCAAGAGATAAAAAGGAAGTTGCTGAATAAAAGGGATTCTTCCTTTTTATATTTAGTTTCTGTTTAAAGTTGAGAAAGGGATGCTCATTCAGGTTAATTTTAGATGGAAAATTTAATTATGTATTTCATTTGTTAGTGTTATTCCTGCAAAACTGCTGCTACTACTACTGACAGGTCACTGCAGCACCAGGCTAATAAAGCTGCGCACGCTCCTATTCCCCCTATCCTATTGAAAACTTCACTCTTCAGCCCCTCCAATATAGTTCTAAGGCCCTTCGAATTTTTTTATGATCTCCTCCCAACCTATTCTGGGACATTCTGTGGTGCTTACGTATTATATCAACCACACCGTTGTTCTTGATCTGTTGTAAAACCGGTTTCTCTGAGTTCACTCGGAGATAAGTAATTTAGCTTGAGTGAGATAAACTATTTTGCAGGTATATTTTAATTAAATATGTCATATATAAAAGTGATTAGGCCAGGTATTTAATATAATGCGTTCTGGGTGGTCTGTTTTCATAATTTTCTGCTGTAGTGTCCATGACTTTGTTACTGAAGTATTGTATTTTCATCATGTTTTGGTATATTTCATTATGATTAACCTAACTCCACTTCCACTTATGATCGACATAATACATAAGTACCCAATGTGCTTTTCATTTTGGCCCAGGTGAATGGCTAAAAAGCAGTCTTTGTCAATGTTGCAGTGCTTGTCAGTGTAGGGTGAAAGGCATACCCCAGATGTATTCTACAGCAATCATTATGCAGGCTATGTTTTGACCCAATTTGATTTGGATCAGATCGATTTGATTCGACTGATCAGATCGATCCGTATCGATTTGAGGAGCAGCACAGTGTCTTTTATTAGTCCAGTTTCAAATACTAAATAGATCAAAAAGTTGATCCTTTATTATCGGTGACCGGCGTCAACCCCCCCCCCCCGTCGGCGTTTACCTCCCTCCTTCTGGCGTTTTCCACTCGCTAAATACCTTCTCGGAAAATACCCCCCAAGGAACTCTCCCTCCCCATAGGGAAAATACTCCCCGTGGAAAATAAGGATTTCCAAATTTGAGAAGTTTATTTGAGTTTTTTCTTTTATTGTCCTTAGGGGGTAAGAAATTTTGGTACTTGCGTATAATACTTCACTCACTCAAGTTTACGCTGTGTAAAACTCGAGAACAAACCGGTTTCTTCGTTAGTTTATTTCAACTTAGCACGAGACAAGACAAAGACAAGTGACAGAATAGATGGGAAATATAATTTGCGCTATGTATTTGTAAAAACAAGTTTGGGCTATATATTTGCACATTAGAGGGGGGGGGGGTTAAAGTATAGTAAGTCTGCATGCAAAATGTGATAGGTACAATCAGGTATGGAAAAAGTTCTAAAGCTGCCAGTAGCAGAATTTCAAAAGCTGCCAACATTTTAGCAGCACAAGTTGTGTTTTGAGAGCTTTTCTTCGAGCAAAAAGTATTTTTATATTTAAAAACAGTATTTTGAACCAAAATCTGCCTACAAATTTGAAAACTGTCAAGTGGCATCGCTACTATGGTACCCCAGTTTTTGCACGACGGGGTACAATTATTCGGTTTATTATTAAGTAAGGATTGTTTTCTAAATTCAAACTGTCCAAAGATTTACCCCCTCCTCCTATATGCAAATATATTTCCCAGCATTATTTAAAAACCGTCAGAAAAAAACAATTTGTTTCAGTTTTTATTGTTTTAAAGGTAGAGTTAAGAGAAAGAGTCAAACTTTAGCGCAAAGAGCGGGGCGTTGATGAGGAAGCATCCCCTTTCATATACGAAGTAGTTTCTGTTCGTTTTAAGTTTTAATGTCGCTCCTTACTTTCTGTTAAAAAAACTTGTTTTTTTATTTAATTCTTAGAACAGTACGACCGTAGCGTCAATTCACGAAATGTAGATGAGGGGAACCAAACTTATTTTTCAAAATCTAGGGGGAGGAGGTCGCTTTGATGTTTCGAAATTTTATGTTTATTTCAGTTTTTCAATAAAAACGACCAAAAGGATTTTTTTTTCTGAAAATAACCTTAAAACGTATTTCCGAAATCTTGGTGGGGTTTGGGGAGGGGGTAAGATACGGATTACGACGTAGGGTGGAAACTCCTAGCGGAGCTAGCACCATATGGTTTAGCTTCTAATCATTAATGGCCACAATTTACACAGTGGTTTCACGTTAATTTTCGTAACATAAGCTATTTAATACGAGAATACAAGAGGGTCTATGATTTCATCAGCTAAAAATAATCCAAAACCAATTAGCCAATGTAAACCCACCAAGGCCAAACATATATTTCTGCAAACAAGTGCTTAAATATATATTCCGACAAATTACAATAGCTAATGATAAGGTTATGTACAAATACCAAAAGTAATATTTTTCGGACCAGATAAAAGTTTTTTGTTATTATTATCATGGACTGAATTTATCTTATTTTTATATATTTATTTTATTTTTTATTAATATTTATTATTTTTATTGATAATTATTATTCATTTGTGTTTTTTATTATATTACATTTATATATTAATTCTATTTTTACGTTTTTATTACATTTTTTTTATTTACATTTTAATTTTATCTCTAATCTGAAGCGGTTGTGCCCGAAAAGCAACGATTGACTCTAATTTTTTTGTCAAGAGAAATAATTTTCGTTATTTTGGGATTTCTCGACATCACTGTTACTATGAGACGGGCATGGCAAATCTACTAGAAAGAACAAAAATCCTGGGCAAAGTATAAAAAAAAACCATGGCAAGATGGAATGCCGCGGCAGCATATTAATGTTGCAATGGTGGTAGTGCGTTATGCAGATTATGGAGCCATGCTTATTAAGCAAAAACCATGAAAACTTTGTAAAATCTATGGTTGTCCGATACGGTACACTGAATCCTTTCCCAAACCCCTGTTGGCTATGCTTAGCCTATGGTAAATTGGATTTCAGTCTTAGATTTTATGCTCATTCAAAGCTAAGCGCTGAGGTGTCCGTTTTGAGGAAGAACCTATTTATGAAGTGTTAGTCTGATTTGAATTAATTAAAAATCCGATTTCTTTTTTAATGGAAGGAAAGAGCGAAGATGAAAGTTAAAAGGAACAAAAATTGTTGCTTTGCAATTTATACAGCATACTAGTATCTGTAAAATTAATTTAAGAAAACTGAATTTTTCAACTTTTAGTTACTATGGACCATAGTTCGCTCTTTACTAGGTTGCAGCTATCACTGCAGCCATGGTACGTTGTTAGTGTAATCCAAGAAAAATAAACCCAATCCACATTGTTGACTAGAGGGTATTAAAGTCCACATATCCACCCTACCATGTTTTAATACAAAACTGGTACACTGATTCGTTTCCAAAGCACTGCTGGAACTGGGAACTGGAACACGGTGACAAGAAAATATAGCTAGAAACCGAACAAAAGCTCCAGAAAATTTACAACCTAAGGTACACACGGTAGCTTGTATACGAGCAACGTGTATTCTGTTAGCGACTTATTGGTAACCAGGCCTCAATATGAACTAAATAGCTGAATCGAAACCAGAAAATTAACTGACATTTCTTTAAGTATTTCTTAATTGTGAATGAGAGCCAAGAATTCACAATTTAATGAACAATAGTAAAAACAAGCTTTAGTGCCAACTTATGCAGATGTAAGCTTGGAATATTGAAGTGGCTAAAAGTTGACAACCTTAGTCTAGTTCTCCTCATATCAAAATCGCAGAATTCCTAGTCAAGTTGCATTGCTGTTGCAAAGGTTATAAGGGGGAAAACAAGTGGAATTTGGGATTTAAGAGATTTGAAAAAAACTAAAACGAAATCAACTTTGAAAGCTGACTATTACGGCTCTATTCGCTGTTGTCTGCAGAAGAGCGACCACGGTTTTGGAAACTCTTGGAAATTCTGTGAATATGCTTAGAGGCCATTAATTACATAGCAGAATTTTCAATTTTTGAAATTTGTCCATGTTTTAGTTCATACCATCTTGAAGGCTCCTAGTTCAGAGATTAGTATTCCCTTGCCTATCACAGGCACCGCTATGATGTTTCCTTAATTATTACCCATGTGCCTCCCATATATTAGTTCTTCTGTTGTGTTTTCTTTGTATGGAAGAGGTGGTCATAGACAACTTCAGAGGGGTCTCGCCTGATTAGAAATTGAAAGTTTTAATGCCCTTTAAAGGTCGAAACTGTCTGTAGGGCAATTAGCCTCCTTCCCATGCTCTTTTTTGCTATCAAGGACTCCTGTAACACCCCTGATATTGGTTAAAAGTTTTGGGATAGCCATTTTGTTAAAAATTGTCAAAAGGTCCAATAAATGTTGCTGCGATTATAACATGCCACCGTTAACCCTTGGGACAAAAGCAGCAAACTACAATTTTCCAAGGGTTCAGAGATAGGTTTTTTTTAGCGGAAAAAGAGTATGAGACGTTTGATTCCGATTGGCTGTGAATCTTCAGTGATTGTTCTCGGAACGATTAGGGGTTGGCGGCTTTTATGGGGCTCGGAAATGGACCAACAACTTTTTTGGCAGTGATCAGTTTGAAACAAACAGCTGTACGTCCTTTGGACAAAAGTTAAATAATTTACTAGAAATAATCATCTGAGGGCATGAGCGAGCGGAAAAATACCAACAAACTATCACTGAACGGATTGAAACTTAAAATTTTTAGTCCCCGGCCTAAGGGAACCCTGTTATATAGAAAGATTTTGTTTTGGGGCATGGGGTCCCAAAAAGTTAATTTTTTTGGCAGTTTTGAACATACTTCCTCAAGTCTTTGGGCCTTGGGAACTCCATTACACAGGAAAAAATTGAAGATTAAGTTTGATTCCCCTGGAAATGGGTCACAAAAGGGTGAATAGGACACACAGAGATTCTTTTAATAAAAAGGTGGATTAAGACACGAGTGTACTTAAGAGGGTCTTGAAGAAGTTTGACTCTTTGCCAGAATTCTGATTTTTAAAACAATTAAAAGCTTTAGCGTAAAGAGCGAGGGATTGCAGAGGGGACAACCCATTTCATATACGGAGTAATTTCTGTTCGTTTTAAGTTTTAATGTCGCTCCTTACTTTCAGTTAAAAAACTAGTTTTTTTATGTAATCATCTAAAGGATCTTACTCTATGGCTATTCGTATGTGCTTTGCATGGCTATTTTTTAGATTGTATTCAAGAGATCACAATAAAAAATCAAACAGTTCGTGGTAACGAACTGTAGTAAGGAGCGACCCGGCTCAATAGTAACCAAAACTCTAAAAAATGGAATTTTGGTACCAATAGCTACATCAAATGAATCGCATTTTAATGCTGATTTTAAATATATAAGTGTCATCAAGTTTAGTCTTACCCATCAAAAGCTACGAGCCTGAGAAAATTTGCGTTATTTTAGAAAATAGGGGGAAACAACCCCTAAAAGTCATAAAATCTTAACGAAAATCACACCATCAGATTCAGCGTATCAGAGAACCCTACAGTAGAAGTTTTAAGCTCCTATCTACAAAAATGTGGAATTTTATATTTTTTGCCAGAAGGCAGATTTTATTTTTTTTATTTTTTTTCCAGGGGTGATCGTATCGACCCAGTTGTCCTAGAATGTTGCGAGAGGGCTCATTCTAACGGAAATGAAAAGTTCTAGTGCCCTTTTTAAGTGACCAAAAAAATTGGAGGGCACCTAGGCCCCCTCCTACGCTAATTATTTTCCCAAAGTCAACGGATCAAAATTCTGAGATAGCCATTTTATTCAGCGTAGTCGAAAAACCTTATAAATATGTCTTTGGGGACGACTTATTCCCCCACAGTCCCTGTGGGAGGGGTTACAAGTTCAAAACTTTGACCAGTGTTTGCATATAGTAATGGTTATTGGGAAGTGTACAGGCGTTTTCAGGAGGATTTTTTGGTTGGAGCCAGGGGTTGAGAAGAGGGGGATATGCTGGTAGAACTTTCCATCGAGGACTTTGTCATGGGAGAAGAAAATTTCCATGAAGGGAGCGCAGGATTTACTAGCATTACTTAAAAAAACAATACAAAATTAAATATGAAAAAGTTTTTTTTTCAGCTGGAAGTAAGCAGCAGTATTAAAACTTAAAACGAACAGAAATTATTACCCATATGAGGGGCTCACCTCCTCCTAATACCTCGCTCTTTACGCTAAAGTATTTTTTAGTAATTTCTACTATTTATTCTGCGGCTTTTGTGATTCAGGGATAATTCTTAATGAATTGGGACAAAATTTAAGCTTTAGTGTAAAGAGCGAGGTACAGACGAGGGGGCGAACCCCCTCATATATGTAATAAAAACATGAGAATACAAAAGTTCTTTACGTATGCTAATTTATAAGTTATGTATATCTTATACTTATAAAAAGATTCGTAAAAAATTAAAAGTTCTAGTTGCCTTTTTAATTAACCGTAAATCGGAGGGCAACTAGGCTTCCTCCCCCGCTCTTTTTTCTCAAAATCATTCGATCAAAATTATAAAAAAGCCATTTAGCCAAAAAAAAAAAAAAAAATATACAAATTTTGTTTTAATTATTCCTCTGCGGAGAGCCAAAATTCAAAAACGTTCAGAAATTAAATAAAAAAAACAAATTTTTTAAATGAAAGTAAGGAGCGACATTAAAACTTAAAAGGAACAAAAATTACTCCGTATATGAAAGGGGCTTTTCCTTCTCAACGCCCCGCTCTTTACGCTAAAGTCTTTTATTGTTTTAAAATGTAGAGTTAAGAGAAAGTCAAACTTTAGCGTAAAGAGCGGGGCGTTGAGAAGGAAAAACCCCTTTCATATACGGAGTAATTTCTGTTCGTTTTAAGTTTTAATGTCGCTCCTTAGCCTACTTTCATTTAAAAAACTTATTTTTTTTATTTAATCAAAATCATAACACAAAATCATAATAGAGACTTGCTCTATAAGATTTGCGAGATTTGGTTTCAATTTCAAAATTTAAGCTTTGGAAGGATCATATCTGGATGAAATCCGAATCCTTTTTATTACCTGGGCTCCATTTTTAACTAGTTTTCCTCAATTCACCGACTTTTTTCAATTATGCATTTATAGCTTAGATCAATTTGATATCTATGTTATATAAAGCCAAACATGTATTGCGCACCTCCTTTTCACTTATGCTCATATATTCACGTAAAAAGAAATCGTTTTCTTCTTTCTAGTTCAGTTGGAAAACGAGATCTTGATTGTAATGTTATTTGCCTTAAACCCCAATGCTATTTGTTTACGTCCAAAACAATATTTGCACCCAAACGTTATTTCCTTACGGACGTTTTTTTAAAGATTTTGAGAAAGCTTTAAAAAAAGAGACCAGCTAGGTGCGTCATTTTTTTGCGGGGGGATTTGCCCCTTTTATTTGGAAAAAACAACATTTGGCTATTTTAATACAAAAATCTATTTTTTTGCTATTTTCTTTAAAAAAGCAACGAAATCGCCCCCCCCCTCCACTAGCTTTGAAAAAAATTTTGATCCTCCTACATTACGTGAAAGTGTCAAGAATTTTCCCTGGATCAGGGAAACAGAAAATCCTCTTTTCATTCCGTTTTAGTAAAAAAAAAATAAAAAAAAAATCACTTTTTGCCATATTTTATGAACACCAGAAGCTCAGAGGGAGGCATACCCTCTGATATCGTACCGAATGGCTAGAATTTCATTACCTCAATGGGTCGGCAGGAAGTAACAAAAAAAATTCCTCTAAGCCGCCATTATAAGTGCCATGCCTTATAGCTGCTGCCTTGTGGTTGATTATACCCTTTTTTTAAACTGATGTAGATAAATTCCTTTAAATTGTGAGTTCAAATGTTTCTAAAACCTGGTCTGAAACTTGATGAAAAGCAGCTCCAGCATTCTGTTATTTGGCCAAAATTTATTCAGGAATTCTGGATTGTCTAATCCCTTGACAAAGAGCCTGCGAAGGCCCGCCCACACTAGTTTCATCAAGGCAGCCTTCCACGAAAAAAATTTCTTGACTGGATTTGCCTGTTGTGTATTCTATTTGCGGATTTTTTCAATGTTTTATTAGGGTTAGTTGAGTTTTTTGGATATTAAGTGTACTTTTAAAGGAGTGTTTTGGTTTTGCTCATTAAGGAGTGGATTTTGTGATTGTGAAAGGTACAAGTGGATTTCTTTAGTGAAGCAAATGTTACACTTCTCCATACTGAAGGTAATACTATTTTTGGGTAAAATTCTCGTTAAGTGACTTCTTACTGTCTCGGAAAGGGGTTAGGTGGAAAATGAAACTTTCAGGGATGGGTCTACAGCCTAAAGTATGTCCCGGGGAGGTATTTTAAAGTACCCCCCTCCACTCCTTCTCCCTCTAGAGGGCCTTGAAATGATTTATGTAGTGTGAAATGATTTATGTGTATGATTCATGTGGACTATTCTTCTTTTTTGGATTTTATCTAGCTTATACCGTACTATAATCATGTTATCTAATTAAAACTGTGTCTCATTAACAAAAGAAACATTGTATAGCGTACGCTAAACTAAACCATTTATGAACATTAAATGCAAATGTAAATTGACTTTGAGGTGAATATATAAAACAAGGACTATCCAGAAAGAAAATTGCTAAAGCAAAAAGAGAGGCATTTTAGATTGTTAATTTTATGGGTAAAATTCTAGTTAATTGACTTCTTGATATCTTGGAAAGGGTTTAGGTTAGGAAAATGAAACTTTCAGGTATGGGTCTACAGGCTAAAGTATGTCCCGGTAAGGTATTTTAAAGTACCCACCTCCACTCCTTCTCCCTCTAGAGGGCCTTGAAATTTGCCTACATGACAGGTCTATACCTACTGAAATTTTGACAAAACAACATTTTACCTTAATTTTCAGTTACTAGTTGCTTTTTCTCTGCCTTTAGTTCTGGAAATGCAATTCCTGTATTTGAGTAGAATTTTGAGTCATGTCAATGTTTTTTTTTTAATTTAGGAAATGTATTTGCATATCTTTAAAACCTTATAAAATGTAATTGAGCAAATTTATGTAGCTGAAACAATTTTGTTGTACTTCAATTAAGCAGAAGATCTATTTTGCAAGGTTTCACTTTTATAACACATATTTTTAAAGGTCATCAAAGGTCACTGCCCTCTTGAGGGAGAAGGAGTGGAGGTAGTTGCTTCAAAATACCTTCCCGGGACATACTTTAGTCTGTAGATTCATCCCTGAAAGTTTCATTTTCCTAACCTAAACCCTTTCTGAGATAGTAAGAAGTCAATTAACTAGAATTTTACCATTTCATGCCTTTTTTTGTGGCTAAAGTTGTGTTTGTGGCATTTCACCCCCAATCCCTCTAATGGTCTCAACTATGCCCCTAGGCCATATACAAAACGTAGCATAAAATAAGAATGGTATTACTATATTCCTTATTATATATTCCTTTTCAAAACAAGTCATTACCCTGATATTCGACCCCATCACCCCTATTTGGACCTATATATAGCCCTAATAGCGTTTTTCTTTGTTGTTGTTTCCATGGAATCGTCTGTTGCGAAAACCGGTTTTTGGACCAAGAAATAGTCATTTATTATGGTCTAGTAGTTTGAGCAGAGGAGTTGGAAGTAGTAACTTGTAATTACATCCCTAACCCTAATTTGGGTTGTAGATCCCTACGTGAATGTTTTATTCGCCTGGTTCGACAACTTTCTAAGATAGCAAAAATCAGATTTAACAGTCACACCGTTTTTAAGAGCTTTCCATTGATTATTTCAAATGGGAACTAGATTTTTGTTTGTTTTAGTTTTAGCAGTTGTTGCATTTTATTCTGAAAAGTAGAAAGAATGACTTCGAACCATGAAAAGGAATTGTGTATTGTTTTATAAAGCTATAACTAGATCCTCTGCAGTCGCCTGGTTCTGATTCAACATTTAGGGGGTTGGATGTTATCTTTACAATTTCATGCGTTCCATCACCCAGAATGGATCATAATAAATATCGATAAAACACGAATTTTCTTATTGGCTAAAAGAGAACAGTTATGTTTGTTATTGTCTCTTAATCATTGATCGGGATTTTGTGCGTCCAGAATCAAAATATACTTTCTGCAATAAAGAAACATAAAAATTTTGAGAAATTGAAGCATAAAGCAACTAAATTCTTGTTAATTATCTAGGCTATTTATTTGAACGACAAGTAAAGAGCAGGATCAGGGCTGTCAAATCTTGGGATTTTGGAATTTCTGTCCAGAGCTTGGGTCTTTATTTTAAATATAATTTTATGAATATCTTAGTATCTCTATTGGTACTTGTGTATTATTTAATACACACTCGAGCACTTGTATCGCGACCATGAGACATTACCCGCTTTTCACGCTGTCTATACCAGACAATTAGCTTCGGCTCGCTGGAAAAATACATTGTAGCTATATTTTAATTAAATATTTAGTTGGTATTTTGGTTAGGCTAGTTTAGTTTATGTTACGTATTTAATATAATACGCTCTGGGTGGCCCCCCTTCCATGATTCTTTGTTGTTTTCACAAATTTGTTAATAAAGTATTATATTTTCGTCATATTTTGTTTTATTTCATTAGCATTCACCAAACTTCACTTTTCGAGTGTGTATTATATAATACACAAGTACCTCTCTATTTATTATAAATACCTTATAATTTTTTTTCAAACTTTGGAGTTTTCACAAGAAAATTTACATGTATCAGTAATCACTAACTGACCTATTAATTAGAGCCGATGACCTCACAAAAAGTACAATTGACATTTTGTAACACCGATTTGCTAGTGAGGAAACGTTTACACATTCCTGTGAGATCCAAGTTGGCTTCTTTTATATTTTGAACCTTATCCTGAATCGTTTGGAACTCTTTTTTTCTATTCTTTTTAATCGCTCTTTTCCTTTACCACGTCACCTAATCCCTAAGTAGAATGGTATCAAACGTTGCCATTCCGTAAATTTGATTTTTCTTTATGCATTTCAGTAAGACTTCTAATACAAAATAATTTGTCATGCTAATTCGAAAGGTGTTGTGACATAGTTAGTAAAAACATGATTTATACTCCTCGATCTGAAACTATTCAGTCTGCGACTAACAAATTTTGGGAAATCAAAATGAACGATGACAAGTCAAAAACGAGTTTGGGGGTCTCACATCTCGGGATTTTTGAAATTTCAGTCCTGAGCTTGGGATCTTGGGGTCTCTACTATAAATATCTTTTATGAAATCTTAGTATCTTTATTTATTTTAAATATCTTAGAACTTTTTTTTGCCAAACTTGGGGCTTTACAAGAGGATTTAGGATAGTGATAAATTACCAGTGAGAGCCCTGAACGAGGTTTGTTCTACGTGTATCAGTTATCACCAATCGATCTATTGGAGCTGATGACCTCATGCAAAGTACAATTGAGATTTTTGTAACACCGATTTGCTAGTGATAAAACGTTAAAACATTCCTTTGAGTCAGCATGTTTTGTATTTTGAGCCTTAGCCTGAATTGTTAGGAACTCTCTTTTCATTCATATTCTTTTATTCTTTTTAATCACACTTTTTCGTTTGCTACGTCACTTAATCCTCAAGTAGAATGGTATCAAACCTTTCCATTCCTTAAATTTTGTTTTTTATGCATTTCAGTTAGACTTGTCATACAAAATAGGTTGCTCTGTTTTGGCTCGAAAGGAGTTGTGACATAGTTAGTAAAACAAGGATTTATCCCTAGATCTGAAACTTATTTAGAATGAGAGTCTCAGGTCTCAGGTCCCATTAGTTTCAGGCATTTAAGCGGGTGATGGACTTTTGACACATGCCTCTCCTGAAGTTTATGAATATTGAACATATTTTTGTACAATTTCCCCCTTGTTTTGGCTCTGGATCTTGACGAATTTGGCCCTCCCCTGAAATAAATTTTTACCAAGAATTTTAAGTCAAAGTTCATACGATAAAGGACTGGTTACTATATTGCTTGATTCTTCAAATCATGTCCGATTACCCATAGCTACAGGTAAACTTAAACAGCACCGTTTAATTATGTCCAACAGTCAGGTTAGACTAAAAAATTAGGCTTCAAATTTTTTGGTCTATATTTTTTTACGTGCCTAGTTGATAAACTCTATTATTTCTTTCGACTTTCGGGACATTAGGAGATTCATAATTTGCCAAGATGCGCTGTTTTCCTTTTTTACTTGCAGATACAGTCAAGAGATTTTAGTTTTTATTATTAGAATTGCCTTCGAAAAACCTGAAACTCATTTTATAGTTTGACCACTCTGCAATCTTTATTTCGTACGACATAATGTCTATTTGTTTGCTGCTACTCTGGATCTGCCACGATCCTCTTCCACTTTTACAGAAGAAACAAAAACTAGCTTTAAAGGCAAAAATTTTAGCTTTCACAAGCTTACACACATGCTGGTATTGGCTTCAAGCTAAAGTGGGTTCAGTGGCTAGGATTACGAGGTTAATGCCCTTCGCGGGAAATGAACTCGTCTAGCTTTGTACCAAGTGTACAGACGTAGCGAATAATTTTATTCAGATTTTTCAAATTTTATTTTGAAAGTTCTTTGTTAATTTATCCTTAAATGCCTGATAGCCTGGGAGGAGTGTGAGGTGGGGGTTCTGGAACCTTTCAAAAATATCTGAGGCAAAGTTTTACAATTTTTGGGGGGAGGTAGGGGTTCCTTTCGAATTGTCTTAGAAGGGGATTCACACTTCCCCTATGTGCAGGCATGGTTTATATGAGTTGTAATTATTTGAGTTCTAATATTCAGAATTATGATGAGAGTATTTGTAATCAAATTAACCTATTACCAGATGAAGGAAAAAAAGAAAACAAAACCGATATTCTAGGAATTGGAAAATTATTTATTGTCAGACTGAAATACTGTAGAGACAGGTCAAAGTTAAAATTTTTATTTTAATTATCTTGTTACAGGAAATATAAGTTTCTCCTATCATTGTATTTTTTTTCTAGGCAATAATATTAGACAAGATGGATTCATGATAACAACTGTTGCTTAGTTCTTATGAAGAAATTAGGAAATAATTTGTAATTTAATCAAGGAATCCCGGTGAAGTTACCGTTAAGAAGTGATTTTAACCTGTGCATATGACATAAACTCTGGTTTTATTTTGTGAAATTCAAATCTGTGATCATAGTGACAAATCACACATGGGTGAAAACAGCACCTCTTCGGGTCCTACTTCACCATTAGATAGCCTTTACAGAAGTTCATCTGGTAAGTAATATACCACTTCTTTCCGAAATTTGGTTGATAATTACCCTTAGTAGCGTTTGGCTCGTAGCCACACTCCCACCATTCCACTCTGTAGGTCCACTTCGGGGTTAGGAGGATTACCCCTTTGAAATGAGCTCTAAGGATCCTTTTCTAGAAAACAAAGCCGTAAAATACGCCTTTTCTGTATTTTAACCCATCCCAATCCTCAGATTTCCCCATCTCTTAAAGGGTCAAAAAATGTTTGTACTTACACTCCAACTCCCACTACGGTACCGCTCAATTCTAGTTACGTTTGTGGTTTATGTTTGATAGTCATTTAAGCTGTGCGATTAACTATTATTAACCAAGGTTGACCATTAACCGAGGTGTTAACCAACATTTAACCACGGTTAACGGTGAACAAGCGTCCCCCCGGAAAATTCTCCATCCCCTCTGGGCCCACTTACCAGATAATCCTCCCATGCGAAACACAAAATGTTCGCAAAATGTAGCAGCCAAAGAGAAGGTACAAAGTAGCTACATCAAAATGTCGATCTGATGTCCCAAGGGGTAACAGAAGGATCAAATATCAAACAGTTTAGGACAGGGCTGGTTAGTTTCCAATCTACTAATAAAAAAGAACGAGAATTCTCAATTTTCGATCAAATGAGCATCCCCCGGAGTTACTACGACGTCGAGGATGGATTAGGGATGAGGAAGGGGCAGAATCCTCTCCTATACGGAATAAATTCTGGTAATTTTTGGGTTTAGTGTTAATTTTTACTTTCATAATAACAGCGTAGACAAGAAACATTCCGAGAAGACAACAAAGCCGAAGGAGTATTAAATATCAATTCCTGACTCCATCCCCCGCCCCTTCCTTAAAACTAATTCTGTGTTTACCTGAAAGTTCAGTGAGAGTTAAGATATCTTGGTATCCAAATGCACCTTTTGTGGCATTTGCCCCATCTGAAATTTGTAAAACCACCCTTTACATAAAAACCTTGGCCTATATCTTAACAATGGGCAACTTGCATAACTGGTAGCCCTTGTCACGGGGGCTGGAAAGAGGGTTTTCAAACCTGGCTGCTGGTTTATTTCGCATTTGGACTATTCTGGAAAAATGGCTATCTCAAAATTTTGTTCTGATGCGTCTGGGGAAAGTGGGGGAGGGATTATCCTGGGGGAAACATTTTTAGATGATTTTTGGTGGAGTAACGCCTAGACCCAGGTTAAAGATATGTTCTTTTGAGTTCGCTTTTTATAAAGATTTGCTAGAGGGAGGGGGGCATTGGGTTTTCTTTTTTATTAGAGTTTTTGTAAGGCACCCCATGTACTATCTTCTTTAGGTTACACCAACCTAACTGTGAAAAAATATGTCTACTTTCGTGTTCTATGATAGGTTATGTTGTAGATAGACACAACCCAACTCTTAGGGAGGAGATTCAGAACATGGATATTTGTATTTTTGGCCATATTTTCCTCTTTTTCTTTTTGATGGAACCATTTGGAAGCAATCTCGACGAATCCCCACTGAGCAGTCATGCAAACATTGCTCTTGGCAATGCCAACGTTGAGTCAATCCAGTTAAGTCAGTCCAGTTCATTATATACCTTGACCTTCCCATCGGTTCAACTCTAGAAGAACCCATGGATTTCTTATGGCGCATCCACAGAAGCGTATTGGTTTTGCATATAGTAAAATTGTTTCCAATAGGTGAAGATGCAAAATACAAGTTTTAGCTCGCCTTTATAATGCATTGCCAGATGCGACTGCTAGAAGAAATAATAAGTTATCATTTATGTGTTGTTGTTTCGCTGCTTAACAGGGGCATTTTAGGTCCCTAAACTGAGCAGTATAATATTGATTGTAGTACAATTTTAGTAATTATTTTGGTTGAAATAAACGCATACCTACCTACCTACTTACCTACCAACCAATTGTCCTTCCCCATTTTTTGTTCTTTTTGTTCCCATGTGAGCTCTTTCTGCAGAATTTTTCTCGAATGCGATAAACGTAAACTTCGATCTGTATTCCGTAAACGTGAACTTAAACTTCAATAAACGTAGCGTAACATAGATAAACGTAAACTTCGACGGGACGGTACACTTGTAAACTTCGATCTGTATCCCGTAAACGGGAACTTAAACTTCGATAAACGTAGCGTAACATAGATAAACGTAAATTTCGACGATTTGCTTGTAAACTTTGATCGGTATTCCGTAAACGTGAACTTTAATTTCGATAAACGTAAGGTAGATAAACGTAAACTTCAACGGTACGCTTGTAAAATTCGATCTGTATCCCGTAAACGGGAACTTAAACTTCGATAAACGTAACGTAACGTAGATAAACGTAAACTTCGACGGTACGCTTGTAAACTTCGATCTGTATTCCGTAAACGGGAACTTAAACTTCGATAAACGTAACGTAGATAAACGTAAACTTGGACAGTACGCTAAATTTCTGCTTCATCTCCCACTTTGGCTCCGAAATTCTTTTCTTATTAAGAATTATAATACAACAGATCCAACTTCAGCCATCAAACATACCTCAAAGTTTAGTAATAATATTAAAAGCCATCCGTGTTTGGAACCCTCCGCCTGTTGAACTCGTTGTGTTTTTGCCCTAGTTTAACCAGTATTTTCGGGCTAAAGAGTATTGATTATGGATTCGTTACGTCTAAGCCTGCTCTTCTTTTTCGCTGTATTTTTATGTATTCCTGTCTCTTTTGTTTGCTTTTACCGGGTAATAAAATAATATTATTATTATTATACGATTCTCTTTTTCACTCTGTTATTTTTTTTTCATGTCCTGATAAAGGCTTGCTAAAGAGTTAAAAAATTAAAATTTGCTAAAAAAAGAAACCAAACAATATTTTATAGATGCTGGGCAGATTCAATATATATGTATATCAAATAAAAAAAAAAACGATTTTTTTTAGCTGAAAGTAAGGAGCGACATTAAAACTTAAAACGAACAGAAATTACTCCGTATGTGAAATGAGTCGTCCCCTCCGCAATCCCTCGCTCTTTACGCTAAAGCTTTTAATTGTTTTAAAAAGTAGAATTGTGGCAAAGAGTCAAACTTTAGCGTAAAGAGCGAGGGATTGCGGAGGGGACAACCCATTTCATATACGGAGTAATTTCTGTTCGTTTTAAGTTTTAATGTCGCTCCTTACTTTCAGCTAAAACAAATTAGTTTTTTTTTAATTAATTTCTGAACGTTTTTGAATTAATACATTTTTGGTTTTCTCCGCACATAAATTATTAAAATGAAATTTGTATATTAATTCCTTTTTTGGCTAAATGGCTTTCTCTTAGTTTTGATCTGACGATTTTGAGAAATAAGGGGTGGAGAAGGAGGCCTAGTTGCCCTCCAATTTTTCGGTTACTTAAAAAGGCAACTAGAACTTTTAATTTTTAACGAACGTTTTTATTAGTAAAAAATATACGTAACTTAAGAATTAACTTACGTGACAAACTTTCATAACCTTATATTTTTATTATATATACGAGGGGGTTTGCACCCTCGTTAATACCTCGCTCTTTACACTAAATCGTAAGTTTTGTCCCAATTCTTTAAGAATGACCCCTGAATCAGAAAGGCCGTAGAATAAATAGTTGAAATTACTAAAAATACTTTAGCATAAAGAGCAAGGTATTTATCTCCTCCTAAATATATCGCTCTTTATGCTAAAGTATTTTTAGAACCCCTCATATGCGTAATAATCTCTGTTCGTTTTAAGTTTCAATGCTACTTCTTCCTTTCATTTGAACAAACTTTTCATGTTTATTTTTCATTGTTTTCTTTTAGTAATTCTAGAGAATCCTGCGCCCTTTTCATTGAATTTTTCTTCCCCCATGACAGATTCCTCCAAGGAAAGATCCTCCAACATAGCCCCCTCTCCTCAGCCCCACCCCCAAACAAAATAAAATCCCCCTGAAAACGTCTGTACACTTCCCAATAACCATTACTATATGTAAACACTGGTCAAAGTTTGTAACTTGCAGCCCCTCCCCCAGGGATTGTGGGGGAGTAAGTCATCCCCAAAGACACATTTATTATGGTTTTCGACTATGCTGAACAAAATGGCTATCTCAAAATTTTGATCCGTTGACTTTGGGAAAAAATGAGCGTGGGAGGGGGCCTAGATGCCCTCCAATTTTTTTTGTCACTTAAAAAGGGCACTAGAACTTTTCATTTCCGTTAGAATGAGCCCTCTTGTGACATTCTAGGGCCACTTGGTCGATGTCTGTTTGATAAGTCCTCGACTTTTTTTGGGTCTTGAGCGATGTGTCTTCCATGTTCCTTTTTTCCGAAAGTGTGGAACAGATGACCGCAGAATGATGGGAGGGGTTTTCTTCATGTCATTTTTTCAGCCTTCCTTTAACCGCCCTTTATGCCCATAGAACCGCTAATGACATCGAACTAAAATTTTGACATTGTCATTAAAAAAAAACAAAAAAACTCAGTAGCGACATGATGCGTGCTGCCCATGTTGCTTTTTGTTGAAACTGGGATAATATTTGGATTAGTAATATGTATACAGGGTCCTGAGTGGAGCAGTAAGACTCTCCCAACCTTGTGAAGATGTATTAAGCCTCTTCCGAATCAGGCTCCTTTGGGAATCCTCCCTGGCAGAGTCGCATCTCATAAATATTTCATCTTAAGGTGAGCAGTTTAAAGCTTGTTGAAGTGATAATCATGTCACACTAGCATATAATTTTTATGTTTCGAAGGCCCCAGGAGAGGCTTCAACCCGCTTCGCCCCAATATCGTCCATATAGACATACTGCAAATTTTTTGAGTCAAGATTATTTAGGGATAATTCAGGGTGGTGGTTGCAATTGCCATGAGAGACCCCAGAAATTCCTAACATATCATGTAGACCCTAAAAGCTAGAACTAGAAGATGAAATTGCATATTTACAGAGGATTATACGAATTTTAATGTAGCCCCCTTTAAGTGATTTTTAGACAACTGAAAATAGATTTGAGAAAAGCTTAGCTTACACCTGTATTTTTAATATTAGAAATTATTTACAATCCATATACTTCCATAACAAATGGTACAAATATTTCTTTGTTTACCTTACTTGTGTGCAAACTAAAAGTCTAAGAAGATAATTGAATATTAAAACAAGAAAATTAACAAAAATCACGGGATCCATCATGAACCACTTACAATAGCTTCGATCCCCCTCCCCGGCCCCTGGGCCATAGTTGGAAAACTTGGTTTAAGGAATGATCTCTGATTATTCGTGAAAACTTTAAAGTTGAACTTAAGGTGGACATATTACACCATATTAAACTCAGGACCATGTCAGAAATGAGACGGGTAATTGGTTAATGATCATCCACATTTTAATCTGTTTAAGCAGAAGGCCCTTGACTTTGAAGACACGTGCAACCAGGGTTGCCACCTAGTGAGAAAAAATCACTAGATATTAATTTTTTTTTTTTATATTTAGTGATTTTCTTCAATAATCCAGTGCTTTATGTACTGATTTAGTTATTTTTTGATTTGTTTAGGCAATATAAAAAATTACTGGAAATAGTGATAAATCACTAGGGGCTAGTAACCCTACTTGCAACTTAGTTCTTCAAGACGGTATTAACTGAAGGTTGTCCAGAGACTTACCACTTCCAGAATCGCGTTCACTGGTGACGCGTAACACTTGGTGCGAAGTTTGACATGTGTGGTGGGAAGAGGCATGGCAGGGCGAAAATATACACAAGGCAGAACAAGTGCGGTTCTGTGATGCACACCGGATAGTAGAGGCTGGGCAGACATTCGGGTTATCTGCTGCTTCACCGAACAAAGTAGGAAACTTTTATAGCCAAGTTTCTTAGGGAGCTAAATGAAAAGGATGCCTGCCTTGCAACCCCTAAAAAATAATAATAATAAATTCCACCAAGAAACTTAATTTAGGAGAAATATGAAGGCTGTATGGAAAATTACCCGTACAGATAATCGCTCGAGTACGAATGCCCACAAAAAAATTACCGGTGCTGACGAGTTTTTACAGCCATGCAGCAACCACAAATAATATTTTCAAATTCCTTGAATCAGATAATTGCGGTTTAACGAGAAACTTGGTGGTACAAATTTCTGCCGTGGAAATCAATTGACATTTGCCTAAACAGAAAGAAACTTTGGCTTTTGATATTCTAAAATGTTAGAAAAATCGCAATTAGACTTTTGATGGCAATCAGGCCCAGTAAAGTGTTGCAGCAGCTTTGAAGTCGCAGACGCGGAGGAACGCAAGAAACAATATTTGCCCAGCTGGTTTTGAACCATCTAAGGTGCAATACCTTACGGGTACTGCTACCCCTATTAAAATAAAACATTGAAGTACGATTTTCTGCGATCTATCACCCATCATCCATTAAACGTGACATGACAGTATGACAGTACCTAGAAAGTGGAATCAAGCTATATCTTCTTACTGCGTATTGGAATAGACGGTCGATCAAAGGATTCACTAAATCTACCGTTTGAAAATTCCTCTCCAAAAATCTAACATATCTTGCTCAACCTTTTAAAGCACCCATTTTTCAGAACTATACTTTACATTTGTTCTGTGCCGTGGCTTTTTTAATTTTTACGCCTTCACCAGATTTATCATCTTTCTAATAATGCTACCCATGAAATAAAATTTTTCTCGTTATCTATAGGTTAGTTGTAATATTATTTAGGTAATTTATAACGTTACCTAATATTAATTTCACCTATCAATACCTTGAACGAGCAAAAACAAATCGAAACAAGTGTTATTGCTGACCCCTTCGAACCCCTTTAAGACTACAGTGTCTCTGCTTTTTACTGAAAAAGGAATAAGCGGCTTAAAATGGAAGTCTTGTTTATGCAATTGAGCTATAAATTTGAAAGGAATAGGCCTACATTTAAAAGGAAGACAACATTGATGAAAATTTTGTTTAAACATTAGACTAGAGTAAGACTAGTTCATTTTGCGGTGAGTAATAAGATATAAATAATGTGGTTATATATATATATATATATATATATATATATATATATATATATATATATAATATATATATATATATATATATATATATATATATATATATATATATATATATATATATATATATATATATATATATATATATATATATATATATATATATATATATATATATATATATATATATATATATATATATATATATATATATATATATATATATATATATATATATACATATATATATATACATATATATATATATATATATATATATATATATATATATATATATATATATATATATATATATATATATATATATATATATATATATATATATATATATATATATATATATACTTAAGGTTTATATATCACTTAAGGTTTTCCCCCTTTCCCCAAAAATATGCAAATATACTCGAGTTAACCAGCTGCTGACTACCAAAAATAATATTAATGGCCAACTCGAATGAACCTTTTTTCTATGATATATATTTAACTTTTCTGTCTAGCCCGTCATATAATAACAATTATTTTGCACCTATAATGTGTAAGCGTACCAATTATTTTTTCATTTATTAAATTATGTGTCAAAATTTGCTTTAATTTTTCATAAAAAAAGATCAAATTAGACGAGTTGAAGTGTCAAAATTTTGGCATTTAAACTTCTATGGAAAGGGATTGAGCACTTAGCAACAATTGACCATGTCTGCTTGCCCCTATGGTTTCGCATTTATGGTAATCCTGCTCGGTACAGGGTTGTCTGCAGAGGGACTTGGTAAACTGGATGAGTTTGGAGGTGAATGAAATAGCAAGGGATGCAGCGAAGGAAGAGGGATTAGAGGTAAAGTCATACATAACTGGAACACAAATTATCGAGGGTCGCCTATTTTTAAAGATCAAGGAATGAGGTGGCACGCATGGTGGACGTGTCCCATGCGTTGCACGGAGATGCAAGTGATGGCAGAAGTGTGCCATGAAAAGCAGAATTGATGCTGCCAACAGTATATATAACGTAGTGGGGAGTCGGCAGCCATCCATACCCTACATAAAAGTTCCTTACTTTATAACTAGCAATTATTTTACAATTATTTTGCACTTACGATGTGTAAGCGTACCAATTATTTTTTCTTTATTAGGTTTTGTGTCAGAATTTGCTTTAATTTTTGATAAAAAAAAGGGTCAAATTAGACGAGTTGAAGTGTCAAAATTTTGGCATTTAAACTTCTATGGAAAGGGATTGAGATATGTGTTTTACACTTAGCAACAATTGACCATGCCGGTTTGCCCCTATGGTTTCGGTTCAGATTTGTGATTTTCATTTCAACCCTTGGCCACAAGGGCTCTTTTGGTCTATAGCGTATTTTCCAGACAAATAACTCAAACTGTCTGCAGTCTTTGAAACCTGATCCAATAAAGTCTATACGGGTTGGAACCCCGTCAAAACCCTTAGGCCTAAATATAGAAACTGTCTTCAAGGGGTATAGCTGGGTATAAATGCTTTTAGGGATTTTAAATTGTCTGGGCTGTCAAATGGGACTGACTGGATTTCATGAGGGGTGCTTACTTGTTTTTTGGTGTAAACTTCATCTTGAATTCAGATGTGATAGTAAATTGTAAAGGAGCGAATCCGCAATAAACTAGTCTTGGTTTCATTATTCAATCAATGAATTGTTTGTTATACTCTATTAATATTTTCTCCAATATTAGTATTATTTAGATCGTTTTTGCAACTGAAAGACAAGGGAGAATTTCCCTCCCTTAAATAGTGTTCAAGGGACCATCCCCAGGTTGTTTTCTAGTGCAACCAATGATAGAACATGCAACTGTGAGATTATACCATACTTTTGACATTGTAATCTAACCCTTTCAAAACACAAAATTGTTCACTTTTATTTACATGTCAATGTATAGTTAAATAGTGCCCATATACCTCCCATATACCATTATATGGGTTCTGCAGTAATCCTTTCTTGAGATCAATTTTAAAAAAGTAAGTTCTCTGAGGGAAGTAAAGAGCGAAGTTGAAACTTGAAATGAACAAAAATTATTACTTCACAGCCTATCTAATATATATCAATAAAACTAGTTCAAATAAACCAATTAATTATGTTTCCCTATGCTTTTAGGATTATAGAAACTGGTGCTTTACTGAAAACACAAAAGTCAAGCATAAAAAAACAGGAATATTGATTTGTATCAAGATGGCTTTATTTCAAACTTATATACAAACTAATCACGACATGTCCTTTTCAGAACCTAAAAGAGATCTAGTCATTGAACTGAGCCATTGTGCAGAAGTGATACTAAATCAAACGTAAAAAATAATAATAATAAAGGAACAATCCCAAAATAGATTATTGCTTTATCTTAATTGGGACTGATAATATTTTTATTCTGTAAAACGTATCCTTAATTGGTTTGCTCTTAATGTACCAAAACTCCTATATTATTTTGTGTTTTCAGTAAAGCTATAGTTTTCTATAATCCTAAAAGCATAGGGAAACATGATTAGTTGGTTTACTTGTACTAATTTATTGATATATATTAGATAGGCTGTGAAGTAATAATTTTTTTCCGTTTTAAGTTTCAAATTCGCTCTTTACTTCCCTTGGAAAAACTTAGTTTTTTAAAAATTAATCTTTGTTCGTTTTTGATTAAAATTTAATGGAGAAACAACGCTGCCATGATTTTTTTTTGTACTTATACGGGATAATGTATGTTCGTTTTAAGTTTTAATGTACTCCTTACTTTCAGTTGAAAACTTACTTTAATATAATTTTCAATTATCACCGATCTAGGGGAGATAAGACACCTCTAGAAAATACTGCAAACAACCTTAACAGCTACGAAAGACTTTCAGTCTATAAAATAAAGTTCGTTATCCATACTTCACAAAACAAATGCATGTTTTTCAGGAATATTTGTTTTGCGATGAGCAAAAAGCTGTTTTTCGCCTGAAAAAACCATAATGAAGACAGGGCTTTATAAATCACCAACTGACTAGCAGAAACTAGAAGGCTACTGTAACAAAAGAGAGCTGTTTCAGCACTTATTTAAAAATTAATATTTATACCTAATCGCTTTTTATAAAATTGACTTGATAGCACATTTCCACAAAATGCACTTTCGGTTGTTTCCCTCATTTTTATTTTTTTTTTTTAATGAAAAAGTGCCTTTTCCAATGAAATGTCCAAAAAAGGTGTTTTTCAAAACGTAGTCAGGAGCAAAAAACTAAGGGGGTAAGGACGTCCGTTCCCCTCAATTACCGCCGTTAGAACTAGCTCACAGGCTTCATCGCAGAGTGAAGTTTGAAGGTCCAATTCAAAACTGTTGATCATTCAAGCTTATTTTTTGGTAGATTTTTAGTTGAAAAGTTTTTTGTTTTAGTTAATTCGTTTTCGCAATAATCTTTCACTTGATTAAGCGATTTGTGAAATTTACTAAGAGGATCTGGAGGGGGAGTACGTGTGAGGGGTTCTTATAAACCTTTGGTTAAGGGCTTTGGACCATAATTATTGCAATAGTTTGTTTTATGCCTCCAAACTCTTCCACTTAAGAAGTGGCACCAAAAGTGCCGTTTTAGTGCTATATGGCACTTATGGATTGTAAAATTGATAAAAAGCATGTGGACATGAGTAATAGGTTTAAAATAAGCCTTCCTGAGATATGCTTTAAAAAAGTGAGTGAATCTCATTTGCAAAAATAGTGGATTATCTGAAAAGTAATCATAAGAAGGGACACACCATGATTGAAAAAAAAAAAAAAAAAAAAAAAAAAAAAAAAAAAAAAAAAAAAAAAAAAAAAAAAAAAAAAAAAAAAAAAAAAAAAAAAAAATCCAAGCTGGAATTAAACGCATGATAATTTAATTTCAAGTCCAGCGCTGTATTAACCGAACCACACCTCTATTAATCTAATTTAATATATTTGTGTTTGTAGGATTTTAATTGCGTAGCTTATTAAGGGGGCCTGTAGGGCCAAAGATGTTGTTTTGGGTGCTATATCGTACTTACGAATGGTAAAACTGATAAAAAAAAGCCCGTATACATGAGCAATAGCTTTCAAATGATCCATTAAACATCACTCTTAGAATTTCTGCTAGTCCAATAGCCCCAGCTTTTCCACTTGAGACACGACACCAAAAGTGTCGTTTTTAGTGCCATTTGGAACTAGCAGATGGTGGAATTTATAGGAAGAACATAGATATGAGCAATATCTTTTATATGAGCTATAAAACACGTGTCTACGATGTTCTGGTTGCCTGCTAGTGCCACCCCTTGAGAAATGGCACAAAAATGCCATTTTGGTACCATATGACTTGCAGATGGCGGAATTTATAAAAAAACACGTAGATATGTGAAATAGCTTTTGAATGAGCCATTAAGCATCTTTCTATGATGTTCTGGTAGCCTGCTAGGCCTGCTGAAAAAATAAAAAAACAACAAAAACACGGGAGACAGGTCAGTGCTACCGAAGCAAAAAAGTGATTTTCCTTGCTGTTCAAGGAGGGGGACTGCAATTTCCCTATATGTGGTTTTCGACCATGCTGATCCGAATGGTACGCTTCATTTTCATCTGACGCCATTTTTAATGGGTTTCAGGCTTTTTTTTCGAAATCGTCGCAAATTCTTTTAGACGATAAACTTCTACTTTTAAGACGAACCGAAATAATTGTTACCATTCCCGAGTCAGTGTCAGATGCATTTTTTTTTTTTTACTTGGCAGTTTTTTTTTCACTTGGCAGTTTTTTTCAAAACGCTTTTTTTTTACTTTTGGTTATTATGGGCTGTGTTTCGCTCTTTGCTAGGTTGCTTTACTGGTTCTTTCTACGTACTCTACTTTTTAAAACAGTAAAAAACTTTAGCGTAAAGAGCGAGGCGTTGATGAGGAAGCAGCACCTTTCATATACGAAGCAATTTCTGTTCGTTTTAAGTTTTAATGTCGCTCCTTACTTTCAGTTAAAAAAACTTGTTTTTTTATTTAATTTCTGAACGTTTTTGAATGAATGCATGTTTTGATTTTGGCTCTCCGCAGAGATATAAATAATAAATAATTAAAACAAAATTCTTATATTTATTTATTTTGGCTAAATGGCTTTCTCATAGTTTTGATCGAGTGATTTTGAGAAAAAAGCAGCGGGGGAGGAAGCCTAGTTGCCCTCCGATTTTTTGGTTACTTAAAAAGGCAACTGGAGCTTTTTTTTTTACGAATGTTTTTATTAGTAAAAGATATACGTAACTTATAAATTAGCTTACGTAACGAACTTCTGTATTCTCATGCTTTTATTTCATATATGAGGAGGTTAGCCCCCTCGTCCGTACCTCGCTCTTTACACTAAAGCTTAAATTTTGTCCCAATTCATTAACAACGACCCCTGAATCACAAAAGCCGTAGAATAAATAGTTGAAATTACTAAAAATACTTTAGCGTAAAGAGCGAGGTATTAGGAGGAGGTGAGCCCCTCATATGCATAATAATCTCTGTTCGGTTTAAGTTTTAATGCTGCTCCTTACTTCCAGTTGAAAAAACTTTCATATCTTTTTTTTCATTGTTTTTTTTTTAGATAACGCTAGAAAATCCTGCGCTCCCTTCATGGAAATTCTCTTCCCCCATGACAAATTCCTCGACGGAAAGTTCCTCCAACATATCCCTCTCTTTTCAACCCCTCCCCCAACCAAAAAATCCCCCTGAAAACGTCTGTACACTTCCCAATAACCATTACTATATGTAAGCACTGGTCAAGGTTTGTAACTTGTAGCCCCTCCCATGGGGACTCTGGGGGAGTAAGTCATCCCCAAAGACATAGTTATAAGGTTTTTCAACGACGCTGAATAAAATGGCTATCTCAGAATTTTGATCCGTTGACTTTGGGAAAATAATTAGCGTGGGAGGGAGCCTAAGCGCCCTCCAATTTTTTTGGTCACTTAAAAAGGGCTCTAAAACTTATCATTTCCGTTAGAATGAGCCCTCTCGCAAGATTCTAGGACCACTGGGTCGATACGATCACCCCTGGAAAAAAAAAACAAAAAAAACAACAACAAACAAACAAACAAATAAACACGCATCCGTGATCTGCCTTCTGGCAAAAAATACAAATTTCCAGATTATTATAGATAGGAGCTTGAAACTTCTAGAATAAGGTTCTTTGATACGCTGAATCTGATGGTGTGATTTTTCATTACGATTCTATTACTTTTAGGGGGTGTTACCCCCTATTTTCCAAAATAAGGCAAATTTTCTCAGGCTCGTAACTTTTGATTGGTAAGACTAAACTTGATGAAACCTGTATATTTAAAATCAGTATTAAAATGCGATTCTTTTGATGTAGCTATTGGTATCAAAATTCCATTTTTTAGAGTTTTGGTTACTATTGAGCCGGGTCGCTCCTTACTACAGTTCGTTACCACGAACTGTTTGATGATGGTAAAATGCACGGGGGATGGGAAGGATTTGGAGGTAGGACTGATCTCGTTTAGGATCAACTGTGAAACTTTATTATAACTTATGAGGGATTCTAGGAAACAGTTGTCACTGGGATCCACCAGTTCAAAAAAGCTCTATAAGTCAGGGGTTGTACAGCGTATGTCGTTGCTGTGAAGAGCTTTGCCAAATAGTCCTGCCTCTCGCCTCCCATTATAATTTGCGTCCTGCCTATGGTTTACACTGAGAGATCTTGTACGCTGCCCCTTATTCCCAAAATTGCATGGATCTCTTATTTTTTTTCTTCTCTATTGTAAATAAGCATTTGCCTTGAATTTGTAATGACGTAGTGAAATCAATTCTTGTTCTGGGTTATATGTTTTTGTTTAAGTGTGGATAACAGCCTTTAACTGAGAACTACACATTTTGCGAATGCACAAAGCAGATGCAAACTAAAACAAGGGCTGGAACAAACAGACTGTTATATTATCTTTACAGTCCCTTGACTCAGTTTTAATGCGTGGTTCGAACAATTTGAGGGATCCTAGAAGCAGCGATATAATAGCATGCAATTACGGTATTGGGATATTCGTACAAGCACACATACCAGTACTTTCCCCTTTCCATGGGGACTTGGGTACAAAACACATTTTTGTGGTTTCATTTTCCTCCCTCACCCTGGAAATTTCCTCTGATACCGCCTAATGGATATCGACCATTTATGACAGTGTATGTGAAACTCTTTCTTATATGAATAGAAAGGTTAGAGACTATGATGTTTTGTAACCCTATACTGCACCTTGTAAAATATCTTAAAGCCAAAAAAGTGCACAGCTGTATTTATTCTCAGTAAAACTAATATTTTATATCAAGAGTAAAAAAAAAACACATTTTTCGTGTATCCTGGAACTATTCTTCATGGTTATAAAGCTGCGGCTTCAAATTTTGATTTGGAGAATTCGCCTCATTCCTATAGATACCTAGTATGCCTCTTATCTTTTTCGTTTGTAAAACTAGAGGCTTACGGTCCTATTCATTGCTATTAACGAAAATTCTTGAATCGGATTATCTCCGATATTTTTCTTCCTGAGCTTAGTTTGACCTTCTTAAAAAAACAACAACAAAAAACAACAAATCCATAAGCTAATCAGTTTCAAGACTTTCAGTCGTCCACCCGGCCAGAGTTTTTTTGTGGGGTCATCTATTTTGAATCATGTGTATAAAATCCGCATAGTCACCTGCAAGGGAGATAATAAGAACTTTCAAGAAGGCCACTTTGAACTTCCAGTGACTGTATTTATGACAGGGTGAGTGGATCATGGCTACCCCCTCTGCTTGAGATTTAAAAATAAAAAAGATGTGGTGTTTTGTTTAGACAGGTTTTTCTGTAGCCTTCCCTTTGAAGGAAAATATTGGTCTTTTGCCTTTCCCCCTTAAAAATAAACTGAAATTACGTTAATCGGCGGAAACTGTTTCAAGTCTTTCTAAATTCTAGACATTTCTATAATGGCCTTTGCACTGGGAATTTGGCAATCCAAGTATGCCAATCGCAAAATGATTGTAGGCTATTATTTTGATTAATCGTAAAGGTAGAAGTTTATCGCTAGAACAAATTTTTGACGATTTTGAAAAAAAGAGCCTGAAACCCGACAAAAATAGTGTTGGATTGACGCTCCTTACACTAAAGTTTTTTATTGTTTTAAAAAGTAACGTTGCGAGAAAGAATCAAACTTTAGCGCAAGGAGCGGGGTGTCGAGGAGGAAAAGCCCCTTTCATATACGGAGTAATTTCTGTTCGTTTTAAGTTTTAATGTCGCTCCTTACTTTCATTTCAAAAAACTTGTTTTTTTTTATTTAATATCTGAAAGTTTTTGAATTAATGCATGTCTGATTTTGGCTCTCCGTACATAAATTATTAAAATGAAATGCATATTAATTCTTTTTTTGGCTAAATGGCTTTCTCTTAGTTTTGATTAGACGATTTTGAGAAATAAGGGATGGGGAAGGAGGCCTAGTTGCCCTCCAATTTTTCGGTTACTTAAAGGCTACTAGATCTTTTAATTTTTAACGAACGTTTTTATTAGTAAACAAAATACGTAACTTAAGAATTAACTTACGTAACAAATTTTTATATTCTTATATTTTTGATTATATATATGAGAGGGCTGGTCCCCTCGTTAATACCTTGCTCTTTACACTAAATCTTGTTTTGTCCCAATTCTTTAAGAATGACCCCTGAATCAGAAAGGCCGTAGAATAAATAGTTGAAATTACTTAAAATTTTTTTAGCATAAAGAGCGAAGTATTTATCTCCTCCTAAATACCTCGCTCTTTATGCTAAAGTATTTTTAGGACCCCTCATATGCGTAATAATCTCTGTTTGTTTTAAGTTTTAATGCTTCTCCTTACTTTCAATTGAAAAAACTTTTTCATGTTTATATTTTCATTGTTTTTATTATAGTAATGCTAGAAAGTCCTGCGCCCTTTTCATTGAATTTCTCTTCCCCCATGAAATATTCCTCCAAGGAAAGATCCTCCCATATAGCCCCCTCCCCTGAACCCCACACCCAAACCAAAAAAATCCCCTTGATAACATCGGTACACTTCCCAGTAACTATTACTGTATGTAAACACTGGTCAAAGTTTGTAACTTGCAGCCCCTCCTCCAGGGACTGTGGGGGGTAAGTCATCCCCAAAGACATAGTTATTATGGTTTTCGACTATGCGGAACAAAATGGCTATCTCAAAATTTTGATCCGTTGACTTTGGGAAAAAAATGAGCGTGGGAGGCCTCCAATTTTTTTGGTCACTTAAAAAGGGCACTAGAACTTTTTATTTCCGTTAGAATGAGCCCTCCTCTTGCAACACTCTAGGACCACTTGGTCGATACGATGACCCCTGGGAAAAAATAAATAAATAAATAAATACGCACCCGTGATTTGTCTTCTGGCAAAAAATACGAAATTCCACATTTTTGTAGATTGGACCTTGAAATTTTTTTCTATAGGGTTCTCTGATACGCTGAATGCGATGGTGCGATTTTCGTTAAGGTCCTGTGACTTTTAGGGGGTGTTACCCCCTATTTTCCAAAATAAGGCAATTTTTCTCAGGCTCGTAACTTTTGATGAAAAAGACTAAATTTGATGAAACGTATATATTTAAAATCGGCATAAAAATCCGATTCTTTTGATATATCTTTTAGCATCGAAATTCCGTTTTTTAGAGTTTCGTTTACTATTGAGCCGGGTCGCTCCTTACTACAGTTCGTTACCACGAACTGTTTGATTCCCATATTCGGTTAAGTTTCACTCTAATTGTTATGGGAATATTCCAACCCGCTTGGAAGTGCGTCAAGGTGGTGTTCTTTCACCGTATCTTTTCGTGTAGCTATTGATATCAAAATTCAATTTTTTAGAGTTTTGGTTACTATTGAGCCGGATCGCTCCTTACTACAGTTCGTTACCACGAACTGTTTGATTGAACTTCTTGGCTGGTTTCATTGAATACTGCTATAAGGCCGCCTGCTATAATTTAGAAACTACGCATTAATAGCAAAGGTGCACTAGTTATGGGGGACTTAGGATAACCACTCCTGAACAAAAAATAATAATTGAAGGGCTAATAAGGAACCAGTAAATATTTAGTTTTAGTATATTTGGATTTGATTCAATTTTGGAATAAGGGTTTTCAAACTCTATCTTAGATAGTTAAAACGTAGTCCATATTAAGATAATTTATTTTTCACACGTTCAAACAGTAGTTTGGGGGGGCTAAGAGTAATGAACAGGGATCAACTGACTAGAAGGTCTACAGGAACAACAAAAAATGAGTAAAGAACCATATTTTGGACTTCGTTCCTCATTATATATCGACAAATTATATGTTGATGACTTTGTGTAAGATATGTTATTCAGACTTTGATGTATATTGTGTAAGTTAAGATATGCATCAAATAAATAAAAATATATGTCTTTATCTAGTTTGTATCCGATTTGTTTCGGAAGTGATTATCGAGATTATTTTGAAAATTTATTTGAAATTTATTTTTCGGTATTTGTGATTCTTACTATATTTGCCTCCGTGGTATGCGCGAGAATAGAAAAGTTGTACAAACTTTTAATAATTTTGAGATTTAATGATTTAACAATTTGAAATTTGATTATTTCCAACCCAAATGAGGTAACAAGATATCCCAAGGAAAGATTTAACGGAATTAGGAACTTGTTGAAAGTATGTAAAGAGGGAGGCATTAAATAGAATGGGATGGAGGGTGGGGGCGTGCGTAGCTCTGTTGGCCTCTGGCCGCTTGGTGCTGGAGTGAGCTATTAATAGCAGTAGTCGAAGATGCAGCAACAAAGCGGGCCTTGCTACAAGAATCTGACGTTTTAAGCTTTGAGCCACTTCAGGGCCTTTTCTTTAGTTATTCAGCTAGTTGATTGTACTTTTTTTTCAATTTGGTTTCCATTTTATTTACTTTATATTTACTTTCTCCTTTCACTTGTATTTTATCAAACAGTTCGTGGTAACGAACTGTAGTAAGGAGCGACCCGGCTCAATAGTAACCAAAACTCTAAAAAATGGAATTTTGATACCAATAGCTACATCAAAAGAATCGCATTTTAATGCTGGTTTTAAATATATAAGTTTCATCAAGTTTAATCTTACCCATCAAAAGTTACGAGCCTGAGAAAATTTGCGTTATTTTAGAAAATAGGGGGAAACGCCCCCTAAAAGTCATGGAATCTTAACGAAAATCACACCATCAGATTCAGCGTATCAGAGAACTCTACTGTAGAAGTTTCGAGCTCCTATCTACAAAAATGTGGAATTTTGCATTTTTTGCCAGAAGGCAGATCACGGATGCGTGTTTATTTGTTTTTTTGTTTTTTTGTTTTTGTTTTTTTTTTTTCCCCCAGGGGTGATCGTATCGACCCAGTTGTCCTAGAATGTTGCAAGAGGGCTCATTCTAACGGAAATAAAAAGTTCTAGTGCCCTTTTTAAGTGACCAAAAAAATTGGAGGGCACCTAGGCCCCCTCCCACGCTAATTATTTTCCCAAAGTCAACGGATCAAAATTCTGAGATAGCCATTTTATTCAGCGTAGTCGAAAAACCTTATAACTATGTCTTTGGGGACGACTTACTCCCCCACAGTCCCCGTGGGAGGGGCAACAAGTTACAAACTTTGACCCGTGCTTACATATAGTAATGGTTATTGGGAAGTATACAGGCGTTTTCAGGAGGATTTTTTTGGTTTGGGGGAGGGGTTGAGAAGAGGGGATATGCTGGGGGAACTTTCCTTCGAGAATTTGTAATGGGAGAAGGAAATTTCCATGAAGGGAGAGCAGGATTTACTAGCATTATTTAAAAAAAAACAATTAAAAAATAAAAGTGAAAAAGCTTTTTCAGCTGGAAGTAAGGAACAGCAATAAAACTTAAAACAAACAGAAATTATTACCCATATGAGGGGCTCACCTCCTTCTAATACCTCGCTCTTTACGCTAAAGTATTTTCGGTAATTTCAACTACTTATTCTACGGCTTTTGTGATTCAGGGGGTCATTCTTAATGAATTGGGATAAAATTTAAGCTTTAGTGTAAAGAGCGAGGTACTGACGATGGGGCGAATCCCCTCATATCTATATATATAAAAATAAGTTGTCTGTGTGTGGATCTGTGGATCAGGTGACGTCATGTTTGTTCGCATATGACGTCTGAATTATTTCACACTAATACAAAAGAAGAAAAAAACTAAAAAAGGTAAAAACTACAAAAAAAACTAAAAAGAAAAAAAAACTAAAAAAGCTAAAAAACTAAAAAAAACTAAAAAAAGGTAAAAATCTAATAACTAAAAAAAAACTGAAAAAAATAAAAAAAGGCAAAAACTACAAAAAAAATAAAAACTAATAAAAAAAACTAAAAAAGCTAAAAAACTAAAAAAACTAAAAAAAACTAAAAAAAACTAAAAAAAACTAAAAAAACTAAAAAAAGGTAAAAAACTAAAAAAAACTAAAAACTAAAAAAGAAAAAAAACTAAAAAAAAAGGAAAAAACTGAAAAATAAAAGAGAAAAAGAAAACTAAAAAAATATGAATAAATATATATAAAAATAAGTTGTTTGTGGGTTATGTCTGTCTGTCTGTCTGTCGAGTGATGTCGTGTTTGTCCGCATATGACGTCTGAATTATTTCACACTAATACAAAAGAAGAAAAAAAACTAAAAAAGGTAAAAACTACAAAAAAAACTAAAAAGAAAAAAAACTAAAAAAGCTAAAAAACTAAAAAAAACTAAAAAAAGGTAAAAAACTAAAAACTAAAAAAAACTAAAAAAAGGCAAAAACTAAAAAAAAAAACTAAAAACTAATAAAAAAACTAAAAAAGCTAAAAAACTAAAAAAACTAAAAAAACTAAAAAAAGGTAAAAAACAAAAAAAAACTAAAAACTAAAAAAGAAAAAACTAAAAAAAGGAAAAAACTGAAAAATAAGAGAAAAAGAAAACTAAAAAAATATTAATAAATATAAAAAATATAAATATAAATATAATATAAATTAGCAATCAACAAAGCACCGAGATACAAATGACGACCGGGACACAGGGAGTATAAATGATGACCAGGACATAAGTAAAAAAAAAAACTAAAAAAACTAAAAAAATGGTAAAAACTACAAAAAAACTAAAAACTAATAAAAAAACTAAAAAATCTAAAAATCTAAATAAACTAAAAAAGAAAAAAAAAGAAAAAAGGAAAAAAATAAAGGAGAAAAACAAAATTAAAAAACGAATGTATATACAGACCGGGACACCGGGATACAAATGACGACCGGGACACAGGGAATATAAATGACGACCGGGACACAGGGACACAACTACAATGGGGACGCCGGGGGGCACAGGGGGATATAAATGACGACCGGGACACCGGGACACAAGGAATATAAATGACGCCCGGGACACTCAAAGAGAAATCACAGACTGGAACACCGGGACACAAATGACGACCGGGACACAGGGAATATAAATGACGACCGGGACACAGGGACATAACTACAAAGGGGACGCCGGGGTGCACAGGGGGATATATAAATGACGATGGCGACTCAGGGAATGGTCGATTAGCAATCACCATCAACAAAGCTCAAGGGCAATCATTAGAATCATGAGGTATAGATCTGAATACGGATTGTTTTCCCATGGACCATTATGTGTTGCATGTTCAAGAGTCGGTAAACCTGACAATCTATTTATATACACAGACAATGGGACAGCAAAGAATGTTGTATATTCGCAAGTTTTACGTAGTTAAAAACATATATATATATATATATATATATATATATATATATATATATATATATATATATATATATATATATATATATATATATATATATATATATATATATATATCTATATTCACAGGTGGGACATAGGGACAAAACTACAATGGCGCGTAACTAATATGGCGCGCAACGACTTACGCGCGCGGGGGGGCTTGGGGGGGCGCGAAGCGCCCCCACCAACTAGGTGTTGGGGTGGCGCGAAGCGCCACCCCAAAAGCTAGAATGTAATAAAAACATGAGAATACAAAAGTTCTTTACGTAAGCTAATTTATAAGTTACGTAAATCTTTTACCAATAAAAAGATTCGTAAAAAATTAAAAGTTCTAGTTGCCTTTTTAATTAACCAAAAAATCGGGGGGCAACTAGGCTTCGTCCCCCGCTCTTTTTTTCTCAAAATCATTCGATCAAAATTATGAGAAAGCCATTGAGCCAAAAAAAAAAAAATGCAAATTTCGTTTTGATTATTCCTCTGCGGAGAGCCAAAATCAAAACATGCATTGATTCAAAAACGTTCAGAAATTAAATAAAAAAAAACAAGTTTTTTCAACTGAAAGTAAGGAGTGACATCAAAACTTAAAACGCACAGAAATTACTTCGTATATGAAAGAGGCTGCTTCCTCATGAACGCCCCGCTCTTTACGCTAAAGTTTTTTACTGTTTTAGAAAGAAGAATTGAGAGAAAGGGTCAAACTTTAGCGTAAAGAGCGGGGCGTTGATGAGGAAGCAGCCTCTTTCATATACGAAGCAATTTCTGTGCGTTTTAAGTTTTGATGTCACTCCTTACTTTCAGTTGAAAAAACTTGTTTTTTTTATTTAATTGGGTTAAAAATTAATGATTATTATAGGTTATTGCTGTTTGAGTTTTGTCTGTGAATTCCATCTAATCATAAAGATTATTCTCACCATCATGGTTGAAGCGATAGCTACATTCTAGTAAAGAACGAACTACGGGTTTACGGCCCATAATAACCAAAAGTTTAAAACATTTCGAAAACAAATTTTGAAAACTTCAAAAAATAGACTGAAACTCCAAAAAAGTGGTATTGGATTGAAACAAAAAAGTAAACAGTCGGAATCGCCACGACTGAAAACCCTCTATAGGGAACTTGCAGTCTCCTGGGTTGAATAACAAAGAAAGTAACCTTTTCTTCATGGGTAGCTCTGATGTGTCTTCCTTTTTTTTTCTCAACTGCTAGCGGGGCATTGGAACATCATAGAGAGCTGTTTTTAGGTTCATTTGAACGGAAATTGCTTATCTAGTAGCCTACCTTTTGTGATTTGCTAAACGTAGTATTTAAATATATTTTTTTTTTTACAATTAATAACGGAGACCGTTAAATGACATGGCATATTCGAAGTATTTTTTTTTCGATTGGGAGTAGAAAAGACATCACTTATAAATTTTCACTGCTTCTCACCTCTATACAATTTACTATACTCTATACTATTATACACTGCTTATCATTCTTTTTCGATCAGTGATTCATGGAAAGCATATGGATATAGTTTCCGGTTTTCATTTTGGATCTCTCGCTTCATTGCTTAGTTGTGATTTATTAAACATACATACCATACCTCTATTGTTCTCAGTTTTATTGTTTTCAGCAAAGCCTCCTCAGCGGAGTTTTGAAGGGGATCTACTCGTGTTTATTCCAAGATTAAATGTACTCTAAGACTGAAAAAAAAAACCACTGGGTTTTCTAATGTTGATAATATCGTCAGTAATTATTGCACTTAGCCATTAAAAAAACCTTCTGAATGGGAATTTACAAGACTCAATTTTAAGTATTTAAGGTGAAGTGCGTTTTGAAAGTGGGGGAAGTTAGGCCCAGGAAATTCCCATTTCGTAAATTTTCTTCTTGTCTTTGGGATGAAAGGGCGCTTCGTTTCTGCCAATATCAACTTAACGTAAGAAATCCACATTTTCGTACGACCTTTTGTGTATTTCTGGAGAAATGTATCAAGTTCTATTTTTTTTCTCACTATAATATTCTTTTCAGAGTATTCCACATAAATTCCTAAAAAAACAATTTAGATTAGTTGATCGTAGCGGTGACCCGTCGCCGCAAGCTAGCTGAAAAATATTTTGGGGTGATAAGCGACGTGATGGTACTATATAATTTAGTTGTTGGCCAATTAATTCAACTGTGACTATATCTACCTAGGCAAAGGATTTAGGGGGCTGAAATGCGCATACCTGGAACAATTTCTATGTTAAACAATCCCCTTCAATGTAATTAGCTCCGCCAACACTGAAAGAGGCACCCCAAAGTACCGCTCCCCGCGGTCGGTTTGGTACAAAAATGATTGAACAGACCAGAGTGGTCCTTTTATGCCCTACTTTTTTCACTGTTTGAACAGCAGCTGAAAACTAATTTTTTTTCAAATTCTCCTGTCTCATTGGTTCATATTTATATGAAACAATCTCCTTGATAAAGCCTCTTTCAAAAGGGTCTATCCAGCCCACGAATCTCGGAGATGGTATTTTGAAATTGCTGTTTTATTGTGTCTTGTGACGCTTTGGCATGAGCTTATAAATAGAAATGAAATTGTTTTCTGTCCAATAAGGTCTCAGACTCCCAGATCATCCAGTGATCCTCTAGCATTGGAGGAAGGAAAAGGACCCATCAGTGCTACCATGTGCTGAAACACAATTTTCCATGATTTTTGAAATTGAGTCTTAAAATCCCAGGCTTAGAATTCTCGGAAATGGTGACCCGCATCGTTTTTTTTTCTTTATCTAATACCATTTTTGTCAGGAACCGGGATATTTTTGGGAAGATTTGATAGTTCTTTTTTCTCTTTATGGCGAATTAGTATTGGCTGGGAAATTCCGGCTGAAATGGTTTTCTTTTGATCTGCTAGGCTAGCTAGGCGAATAAAGGTTATAAAGGCTTGTTTCTAGGACCCAGCTATCCATGGAATTTTTGCAATATCTTCCGTATTATTTCAATGCGCAGGTCCGATCGAAACGAGTGGTTGCCAAGTTTTAGAAATCACATACACCATGTGGGGCGTACCAAGTGTGTCTAATGAGTGCCGAGCACGTTGGACTGAGCCACGTGTGCAGGAGATTTGTGGCTTACGCTCACTCAGAGATAAACACTAGGTGGTGGAAAGTGGGCAATCCCTCGGACAGAAATTGTTTTCTTTCGACCTGACGCCATTTGTCGATTAGTCTTGCACTCATTTCTGGAATATTCGGGGATTCTTTTCTGATTCTTAAACGTTATTAGTTTTTGTCTGGGACTATAGGTAATAATTAGTTTCGTGAAATAGTAATGATTCGGGTTTTTAGAAAACAGTTTTTTTTCTTTCACATGATTTTCCTTTTTTTATTTGTGTATTTTTAATTTTTTTCTTTTTGATTATTTTTCCTACCCCTACAGTGGTAACCTACTTAAGCGGGTGCCGTAATAGGGTTCTGGAATTTTAATTTTCTATGCAGCTGTGACAGGGTTGCTCGGCTTTTGGCTGAAGTATACATTTAAAAAAAGGAACAAACATCACCCAAATAAGCTAGAAAGAAAGTCCTGAAAAACATGATCCATTTTTGGTTTATTTCACTTTGAAATAGTTGGCCGTGAACATATTTTTATGCTGGGGTATTATCCCCGAAATGTACTCAAACAGCCACCATCGTCTTTGAGATTTGGGGCCTAAAATGGATTTTTTTTCTTCTTTTTTCTGCTGCCTTCCACAGGGTAGATTTTCTGATGCTAATTCTCCCTCAACCACTTACTATTGATCCTCTCCTCGAAATAAATTCCGGATTAAAAGAGAGAACTAGGTAATTTATCTGTTTGATCGAGCTGTAATAACTTTGCCTACTCTCCTCCTCCTCCAAGGGTTGGTACATCCCAGTGAGTTATCAGTGGTTTGTTTCAGAACAGCTCTGCTATCAATAGTCTATTGTAACTTATTGTAACTACGAATAAGCAGATGGTACGAAATTTACTTATATTCTATTCTTGATGCATTCGGATGAGTCCCCCCCCCAAGGGTGTCTTTGCCCCCTTTTTCAATTTTACGTACACTCCTCGATTCCATATTCTCATTCATCTGGTTTTACGAGAAGGGACATAGTGCGTATTCCCTTGGTGTGCCTGTCGTTCTCTTGAAATGCAACAGGGATTGTAAGCACATAGAGGGACAGCTATCTCGTTGTTATCGCTTTTGGAGAATAGAATTCCCTGTAAAATCCGTCCCCGAGCTTAAGAAGAGATAGGAATCAAAAAGGGGAGACATGAGAAGTTTCTCTTTCTTCTTGCTAAGAATCGATCGTATTACCTATTTTTCTGTTTCAATATCGATCGTCTTACTACCTGGCAATTTGGTAAGCTGTCTGGCTATATGCACTTTGGTGATCTTTTCCTGTTTTTAGTAGTTGATGAAATGGTTCAAATGGAAATGGTACTTAAGCACCATTTTGCGAAGATTTGCCTTTACTGTTGCCTCATTTTTGAACCTATGGGTACCAATTTTCATCTTCCTCAAGGTGACTGGGGCTTCTCATTTCGAATTTATTGCTCACAATGAAATACAAATAAATAAAATGTCTGTTGATGCTGTTTTCATGGGGAAAGGGGTCGAATAACCATCTTTTGATTGTTTATAACCATCAAGTTTTTTTATTATGTATGGTTTCCAGGATGGTTTTAAGTTGCAACGTGACACTGCTAGGAAGACGGAGACTTGTTTGGAATAGAATTGATAAATTGTTTATATGTTGGAAATCTATTTCTCAGAAACTTGTTTTCTACCTGGACCGTTTATCTCTCTTCTCGTCTTGTTCAATTTGTTGTATTTGGCTGTCTTTCCAAAAAATGAAAAAATTTCAGAGATGACGCAAAATATCGCAGAAAAAATATACCCAGATAATTATGGCACGCTACTGTCTCGTTCATTAATAGTTTCAAACGCACTTTCGTTATAGGTCTTACTCCTCGCCCTTTTCCAAGTACATAGCAAAGACAAAGTCTAGAGAATAAGTAGCGGGCAGACATTAACTACCGGTTAATAAATACATATAAGGAGTTATATTGTATAAATAATTACAAGAAGAATTGCTAAGGATAGCCTGCGCCTAATCGTAATTTTGAGTGAGAAACCCTTAAGTTCAACCTCCTTGTGTTTGTTTAGTTGAAGCGACGAAGAAAACTGATACCTTTGTGTTTGATCAAGTTGCCGCCTAAGAAAAAGAATTTAACAGGGAGTAAAATTCTTGGACTTTGGCTAGGCCTTAACAGTTTCGAACGCACTTTCGTTATAGGTCTTACTACTCCGCCCTGTTCCAAGTATATAGCAAATTTCTATTGCTGGTACATAGAAAGCTGTCGAACTTTGACCACGTGGGTATCATGGGGCTAGCGGAGTTCTGTAATTTTTGCAACGAACTATCAAAACCGTATGGGTGTTTCTGAGAATATTTTTTTTTCTTGCTATTATATTCAAAGCTTTGGAACTCTGACAACGTGGGTCCCATGACGCTAGTGGATTTCTGTAATTTCGGAAATAAACCATCAACAACGTAGGCTATAGGTGTTTCTGCTGTGGTCTAGATAGTCTTTAGAACTCTTACTCTAGCGTTTGTCTTCTGGTTGCCCTTCGCTGCCTAAACTGCTGAGACACTAATATCTTTGTTCGCGATGTCTTTTTCAAAGCTGCCGAATTGGATTGATTTGATTAGAAACAAATTTATGGTAAAGTGTTGTAGACGCTCTACATAAACGCTCTTCCATAATGAAAAAGTTGTTGCTTTTAATGGAAAAATATCGATGTTGGCTTTTTTTATATGGAAAATCCACTGCAAAACAACAGTTTTGTCCAAACTGGGTTAAAATACCAGTGAGTGAAAATTCTAAGGTAGCCAATTGATCGAAAAGGAAAAGCTGCGCAAAATCCATCGCTGAACAACATCTCTATCCCTCCGAGATATCATATATTAGTGTTATTAGTTTAGAGATACACAAGAAATCAAAATTAAATTCAATTTTCCTTCAATGCTCTGTATAAACATAATAATTCTTTCCATCACAAATATAGAAGATTTGATAAAAATGAAACGAAGTAAAAGATAAAAACATACTCAAAACAAGTCCATTTGTAAGTCTCTTGAGTAAACAAAATCGTTGAATATTCTTTAATATTTGAGGAAAGTAATTGAGATAGATAAATGAAACTTTCACAAATTGTCAGGAATTAATGATTTAGCAAAAAGTATAATGTAACTAAAATCAGATATTTTATAAATTTTTGAATTCTTTTATCTGCGTTAATTCGAAGATGCCGTGATAAAATACCCCTCGAGATTTTATCTGTGTGGCTAAGTTGCACATATTTTTTTGGGAAAATTTGAGGGAAGTAGCAAGTAAAATCTATAGTCTATGCCGCTTTCTAACAATAAATTCTGTTGACCTTTCTTTGTATCGTCGCCTAAGTTAGGTACTGATCTTTTGTCCAATTTAAATAAAAGTTGAAATAGGGATAAATCCTTATAATAAACAGTGATAAATTTCACAAAAAGTACTAGATATTTCGTTCACATGTGCAATGACCGTTATCAAACAGTTCGTGGTAACGAACTGTAGTAAGGAGCGACCCGGCTCAATAGTAAATGAAACTCTAAAAAACGGAATTTCGATGCTAAAAGATATATCAAAAGAATCGGATTTTTATGTTGATTTTAAATATATAAGTTTCATGAAATTTAGTCTTTGTCATCAAAAGTTACGAGGCTGAGAAAATTTGCCTTATTTTGTAAAATAGGGGGTAACACCCCCTAAAAGTCATAGGATCTTAACGAAAATCACACCATCGCATTCAGCGTATCAGAGAACCCTATAGAAAAAATTTTAAGGTCCAATCTACAAAAATGTGGAATTTCGTATTTTTTGCCAGAAGACAAATCACGGGTGCATGTTTATTTGTTTATTTGTTGTTTTTTTCCCCAGGGGTCATCGTATCGACCAAGTGGTCCTAGAGTGTTGCAAGAGGGCTCATTCTAACGGAAATGAAAAGTTCTAGTGCCCTTTTAAGTGACCAAAAAATTGGAGGGCACGTAGACCCCCTCCCACGCTAATTTTTTCCCCAAAGTCAACGGATCAAAATTTTGAGATAGCCATTTTATTCAGCATAGTCGAAAACCATAATAACTATGTCTTTTGGGATGACTTACCCCCCAAAGTCCCTGGGGGAGGGGCTGCAAGTTACAAACTTTGACCAATGTTTACATACAGTAATGGTTACTGGGAAGTGTACCGACGTTATCAGGGGAATTTTTTTGGTTTGGGTGTGGGGTTAAGGGGAGGGGGCTATATGGGAGGATCTTTTCTTGGAGGAATATTTCATGGGGGAAGAGAAATTCAATGAAAAGGGCGCAGGATTTTCTAGCTTTACTATTAGAAAAACAAACAATGAAAATATAAACATATAAAAGTTTTTTCAATTGAAAGTAAGGAGAAGCATTAAAACTTAAAACGAACATAGATTATTACGCATATGAGGGGTTCTTCTCCTCCTAAAAGGAGATGGTTTTCCTTGCTATTACATTTTCATCATTTAATCGAACTTCACTTCCCGAGTGTTTACTATATAACCGATAAGTACCATAGTTTCCTCTGGATGATTTGAATGCAAGAATTAGTAAAATCTATGCTTATCATTAATACTTAATACAAATTAAAAAAAAAAAAAACACTTAATTCGATTTGGCACCTTCGAGGCTCCGTTGTTATTTCGCATTTGTTACCAGTGGACTTCTAGAAAAAAATTACTTTTTCTCATGTTGATTATGTAGTTGTAAATAACCTTCGATATAACCCAGATTTGGATAACTAAATCCAGCAAGTTTGCTGAATTAGGAAATAACCAGTTGAGTCACATCTTTGCGAGATTTAACTATTCAAGTACAATGCATGTGGTCATCCAAAACCTGAGCACATTCACTACAAGAACAGTATTTTGCGTCCTTGCTGTTTGAAGTTAATAGGTAGCATGGAAAGTGATGACATGATGCATTCTAAGGAGGCGTTCCAGGTTCAACAGAAAGTTAATAATATTTGATAATAATAACATTTTTCTAAGGTGCGAATTAACAGCTGGAAGGAAGTTAATTTTTTGTGAATACAGTTGACTAACATTTTTAGCATATTGACTTCTGTACAATCATCATCAAATTGGGAAAAATGGAGACAAATGACCAATCTATCTTAATGAGTATTTAGGCATCAACACTCAGAATTTCATGTTTTACTCTGCTCATTAAAATTAGTTTTATCTTAATAATAATCAAGGCATTAGTTAGTAAACCGTTCCAGGTTCGCTGTTAGTTTGGATTAAATTTCAAGTAATACGAATTAATTTACAATTTCCATTGGTATCATGTTGCAAATTGTAAGTCGTAGTAACTTTACATTATGTTGAGAAGTTACTGAAAGTTGACATCTGCTACGAGTGGTTGTAAGAGTATTTAAGGGGGGAATCTTTAAAAGTTTCGTTTGTATCCATCTCTCTTTCACTCTGATAATATTTCCAATGAGTTTCAATTTTATAGTAATACCGTTAGTGATAATGATGTAGATTTACTTCACTAATCATACCCGTTAAATGTGTACTAAAAGTTACTACAAACGTAAAATCAAAGTCTCTCTTCTGACAAAAACGTAAGCTGAAGCGAAAAAGTTAGTTTTTAGTAACTTTTTGCCAAACCGGGAATGCCTCCCTAGTGCTTTCATTGACAATGCATCGAAATGGAGACATTCATCGTTTTCTCAGATTTCTTCAATCGATACAAAATGCAGAAAAACATCCATATACATATAAAAAAATCATAGTAATTGTATTGAGAAGTTATTAAACCATGTACATAACCGGTGCCATAACAGAATAACAAATCAACGCTTTGTTAAACAATTGTTAAACAAATCAACGCTGACAAACAAACAGATTCAAAGGTATGACAAAACATTGCCAAATTTAGCAAGTTAAGGGACATCATGAAAGGGGATTATTTGCTTTATTTGAACAATAAAATTACAACGAACGACCGTACAATTTGTTGATGCTAAAGTTAATACAGATAGAAGCAGATATCGACTACTATTCTAGAATAAGGTCTCCTCCCTTAAGATTTGAAAGCTGTGAACTCCTGAACAAAATAGACATATACCTTTGTCACTTAATATACAACATGGGCAAGAGTACTCCACTTCTTGGCCCGATATTTGTCCTTCTCCAAAAACTTTTTGTCATTCATAGTTGACGATTTTCCCCCGCCTGGAGCCACCCCCGCGTGAGTGTAATCGGTAGATGCAATGTAATACAATGTGTTTTGCTGTTGTTCTTTGAGGAACAACTACGCTCTACATCAGTGAGTGGAAAAAGCAAAGCATTCGGGGGCCAGTAGCAGAAGGATTTTTTTCCCTGGAGGCTCGAAGTGCCAAAAGAAACTTCTAAGTCTCACTTTTCTAATCCTTTCCTTTGACGGAGTGAGTTCATTAGCTTAATTCGCACTTCGGAATGATAAGGTCCAATGGATCTGTGTTGCTCCGTGAATGATGATGGCTGGCACCTGTTACTGATCTATACCATACCAGCAGTATTTCCAGCTCCTGCATGACCACTCGTTATCCAGTGACTTCTTGAAAGTTATTAAATAAAAAAAACTAGTTTTTTTTAACTGAAAGTAAGGAGCGACATTAAAACTTAAAACGAACAGAAATTACTCCGTATATGAAATGGGTTGTCCCCTCCGCAGTCCCTCGCTCTTTACGCTAAAGTTTGGCTCTTTGCCACAATTCTACTTTTTAAAACAACTAAAAACTTTAGCGTAAAGAGCGTGGGACTGGGGAGGGGACAACCCATTTCATATACGGAGTAATTTCTGTTCGTTTTAAGTTTTAATGTCGCTCCTTACTTTCAGTTAAAAAAACTAGTTTTTTTTATTTAATTTCTGAACGTTTTTGAATTAATGCATGTTTGATTTTGGCTCTCCACACATAAATTATTGAAATGAAATTAGTAAATTAATTTTTTTTGGCTAAATGGCTTTCTCTTAGTTTTGATCAGACGATTTTGAGAAATAAGGGGTGGGGAAGGAGGCCTAGCTGCCCTCCAATTTTTCGGTTACTTAAAAAGGCTACTAGAACTTTTAATATTCAACGAACGTTTTTATTAGTAAAAAATATACGTAACTTAAGAATTAACTTACGTAACAAACTTTTATATTCTTATATTTTTATTATGTGTACGAGGGGGTTTGTACCCTCGTTAATACCTCGCTCTTTACACTAAATCGTAAGTTTTGTTCCAATTCTTTAAGAATGACCCCTGAATCAAATAGGCCGTAGAATAAATAGTTGAAATCACTAAAAATATTTTAGCATAAAGAGCGAGGTATTTATCTCCTCCTAAATACCTCGCTCTTTATGCTAAAGTATTTTTAGAACCCTTCATATGCGTAATAATCTCTGTTTGTTTTAAATTTCAATGCTATTCCTTACTTTCATTTGAAAAAACGTTTTCATGTTTTTTTTTTCATTGTTTTTTTTTATAGTAATGCTAGAAAATCCTGCGCCCTTTTCATTGAATTTTTTTCCCCCATGGCATATTTCTCCAAGGAAAGATCCTCCCACATAGCCCCCTCCCTCAACCCTACCCCCAAAACCAAAAAAATCCCCCTGAAAACGTCTGTACACTTCCCAATAACCATTATTATATGTAAACACTGGTTGAAGTTTGTAACTTGCAACCCCTCCCCCAGGGACTGTGGGGGAGTAAGTCATCCCCAAAAACATAGTTATTAAGATTTTCGACTATGCCAAACAAAATGGCTATCTCAAAATTTTGATCCGTTGACTTTGGGAAAAAAATGAGCGTGGGAGGGGGCCTAGATGCCCTCCAATTTTTTTGGTCACTTAAAAAGGGCACTAGAACTTTTCATTTCCGTTAGAATGAGCCCTCTTGCGACATTCTAGGACCACTTGGTCGATACGATGACCCCTGGGGAAAAAAACAAAAAACAAAAAACAAACAAACAAATAAACACGCACCCGTGATTTGTCTTCTGGCAAAAAATGCAAAATTCCACATTTTTGTAGATAGGAGCTTGAAACTTCTACAGTAGGGTTCTCTGATACGCTGAATCTGATTGTGTCATTTTCGTTAAGATCCTACGACTTTTAGGGGGTGTTTCCCCCTATTTTCCTAAATAAGGCAAATTTTCTCAGGCTCGTAACTTTTGATGGCTAAGACTAAACTTGATGAAACTTATATATTTAAAATCAGCATTAAAATGCGATTCTTTTGATGTAGCTCTTTATATCAAAATTCAATTTTTTAGAGTTTTGGTTACTATTGAGCCGGATCGCTCCTTACTACAGTTCGTTACCACGAACTGTTTGACAGGTGAAACTGCTAACACTGTAGATTCGGAGAGGGAATTCCAGTCGCTGACAGCTCTTTTGGAGAAGAAGTTTTGACGAATTCTTGGGTTCACGGGGCATTTAGAAAGTTTCTTTGAATGGCCTCTTGTATGGGATTGGTGGGACTTGTTCTGGTTGAAGAGACTAAATGTGTCATTAGAGAGTTTGTGGGTAAGCAGCATGTAGTACAGAGTGAGTTCACCAGCCCAATCTGATGGAAACCCCTTGCCCTTCTCCCTTTTTGCAAATATGTCCATACTGGATCATACACAATAAAAGAACCACCGCACATTTTTGCTTATTATGCTAAAATACCTCCATTTGATAGATTTGTGACAATTTGAAAGAAAATGCAAACAAAATCAAGGCTATATTTGCTATCTTGGGTTTTCATTTTTGACAGATAATTTAACAGTATCACAAAAAGAATTGAATTATTCATTATCTGATAAAGGAAAAGAAAAATGAAAGATATTCTTACCCCAGTAATTAATTACTGGGGTAAGAATTAATTACTTTGCCTTATTGAAAAGAAACCAAAAACTAAATTTTAATAAATTGAAAATACTTCAGTTAAAAAAATATACTAAATTTCAACCCATCCCAAGAAAAACTGAATTATTCATTATCTAATAAAGAAAATATGAAAGATTCTTCTCTCAGCAATTTATTCTTAAAACGGTCCTAAGACCTTTGCCTTATTGAAAAGAATCCAAATGCTAAATTTCAGCGCAAAAACATCCTCAAATTCAAACCTGCTTCGGAAATGTAACTTTGTTCCCACGTTCAAGACAATAAATTACCCAAAAGCTACCCTCTTGTGTGTGCAGAAATTTATGGGGGAAGTCTTGCATATGAAAGAGCAGTACTAAACGTTTCGTGAGGGTAGTGATGCACCTGGCTAAAGAGAGAGAAACAACATGTTTCAAAATGTAATTTTCTTCTCTCCTCACTTTGAAATTTTGGCTATTTCAAGAAGAGAGGTTAATGGTCAGGTTTTATTCCTACATCCTTCATATTAATCCTTTATACAAATTGTGTCTCTCACGGGAAGGACTTTCAAATACACTGCCATCCTAAGCGTTGAATATGATTCTCAAGAATAATAATGATAATAAAATAATCAACAGATGATTTTGAAAAGGTAGAACTTTTGAGATTTTAGCCGCCTGGGCCTTCAATCCTTGTGCTCTCTCTCTCTCTCTCTCAAAAACAAGAAGAAAAAATAAGATTTCTTCAGAGTTAGGAGGTAATGTTTTGTATTTTAGCTTAACAAATATTTTGGATTTTGAGCTGGAGTAGGAAATTGTTTGCCTAGTGGTGAATTTTAAGTACCCATTTCACATGTATGCAAATTTTTCTGGGATAGGGGGGGGGGTACTAAGAATTATAAATTTACAAGAAAGAGTTGCTTCAAATCTTCCTTAACGAATTTAATTACCCGATTTGTTTAACGATTTAATGATTTCTATCAAGACATAAAAATGGATCTTGGTAGGATAATAATTGAGTGCAAAATTGCAACCGAAAAAATACACGAAAAAACACGTATTTCAAAGCTGGTAAAGCCGTATACAAAACTGAGGCGACGAAACATAATAAATAGACTGATATTAATGAATAAAAACTTCCTGTTTAAGAGCCTCTAAATCTTTTAAACTATAATCGCCTGTTGTCACGATATATGTAGGAGACGGTGATTTAAATATCTCTAGTAACAGCTTATCGTTTCTACTATTAAACAAATTTTATTTTGTTTTGAGAAAAAATCCTTGCAACGAGGTATTTACCTTCTGTTATGGGTAAATTTGCTCAACATTGTTCTTTTCTTTTTGTAATTTCATTAAAAAAAAAAAAAAAAAAAAAAAAAAAAAGAAAAAAAAAAAAAAAAATGCTCCATCTCCACCCACATTTAGGAATACGTGAATTTACGCTATGATAGAAAAGACCAAAAAGAACCAGAAATAAAACATGATGTAATAAGAAATTCATGATTTAAATGCCTGAAAATCCAAAAGGATTGCTTAAAATTCTACTTACTATTTCTAGAGTCTGAAGTAGGAGGTTATTGCCGGGACTCTCTCGAAGAATAATTCCGGAAGGGTCCAAACTCTACTGTTGCAATTTAATGTAGACAGTATTATTCTTTTTCAAGCTTTCTTGGATTTGACTCGAGGGACTCGACCTTCTTCAACGAAGTAGCAAACCCCTATTAGGATTGTTCTTTTACGAGAAGAGCTTTTTATGGATAAGAAAAAAAGTCTAGACGATTTTATTGATTTACAATCGGAATCAATGAAAATTAAGTATCATTTAGACCTATATGGTTCATTACTCTGCAATAGGCCTACGGGTTGGACTGTTAAAGAAAGCGATTGTCCACTGTGTGTATGTCACAGCCTTGTAAAAGCAGCTTCGCTTGTCAAGTTTTGTGAATTAATTTGATTACCAGTCCGCTGCTAAACAACAATTAAGTTAAGAAATCAGGCCTGACTTCCCGCGTTTCAAACTGTTCGTGGTAACGAACTGTAGTAAGGAGCGACCCGGCTCAAGAGTAACCAAAACTCTAAAAAAATTGATATCAATAGCTACCTGAAAAGAATCGCATTTTAATGCTGATTTTAAATATATAAGTTTCATCAAGTTTAGTCCTACCAATCAAAAGTTACGAGCCTGAGAAAATTTGCGTTATTTTAGAAAATAGAGGGAAACACCCCCTAAAAGGCATAGAATCTTAACGAAAGATTCTATCAGATTCAGCGTATCAGATCTATCACCATCAGATTCAGCGTATCAGAGAACCCTGCTATAGAAGTTTCAAGCTCCTATCTACAAAAATGTGGAATTTTGTATTTTTTGCCAGAAGGCAGATCACGGATGCGTGTTTATTTGTTTTTTTTTTTTTTTTTTTCCCAGGGATGATCGTATCGACCCAGTTGTCCTAGAATGTTGCGAAAGGGCTCATTCTAACGGAAATGAAAAGTTCTAGTGCCCTTTTTAAGTGACCATAAAAATTGGAGGGCACCTAGGCTCCCTCCCACGCTAATTATTTTCACAAAGTCAACGGATCGAAATTTTGAGATAGCCATTTTATTCAGCGTAGTCGAAAAACCTTATAATTATGTCTTTGGGGACGACTTACTCCCCCACAGTCCCCTTGGGAGGGGCTACAAGTTACAAACGTTGACCAGGGCTTACATATAGTAATGGTTATTGGAAAGTGTACAGGCGTTTTCAGGAGGTTTTTTGGTTGGGGAGGGGTTGAGAAGAGGGGGATATGCTGGGGGAACTTTCCATCGATAAATTCGTCATGGAGGAAGAAAATTTCCATGAAGGGAGCGCAGGATTTACTAGCATTATTTAAAAAAAAAAAACAATGAAAAAATAAATATGAAAAAGTTTTTTTCAGCTGGGAGTATGGAGCAGCATTAAAACTTAAAACGAACAGAAATTATTACCCATATAAGGGGCTCACCTCCTCCTAATACCTCGCTCTTTACGCTAAAGTATTCTTAGTAATTTCAACTATTTATTCTACGGCTTTTGTCATTCAGTGGTCATTCTTAATGAATTGGGACAAAATTTAAGCTTTAGTCTAAAGAGCGAGGTACTGACGAAGGGGCGAATATGTTTAATAAAAACATGAGAATACAAAAGTTCTTTACGTAAGCTAACTTATAAGTTACGTATATCTTTTACTTATAAACAGATTCGTAAAAAAATAAAAGTTTTAGTTGCCTTTTTAATTAACCGAAAATTTGGAGGGCAACTAGGCTTCCCCCCTCGCTCTTTTTTTCTCAAAATCATTCGATCAAAATTATGAGAAAGCAATTTAGCCAAAAAAAATAAATATGCAAATTTCGTTTTAATTATTCCTCTGCGGAGAGTCAAAATCAAAATATGCATTGATTCAAAAACGTTCAGAAATTAAATAAAAAAGTTTATTTAACTGAAAGTAAGGAGCGACATTAAAACTTAAAACGAACAGAAATTACATCGTACATGAAAGGGGCTGCTTCCTCATCAACGCCCCGCTCTTTATGCTAAAGTTTTTTACTGTTTTAAAAAGAAGAGTTGAGAGAAAGAGTCAATCTTTAGCGTAAAGAGCGGGGCGTTGATGAGGAAGCAGCCCCTTTCATATACGAAGTAATTTCTGTTCGTTTTAAATTTTAATGTCGCTCCTTACTTTCAGTTAATAAAACTTGTTTTTATGGCACTTGGTATTAACCAAGTGACATATAGCAATCGCCAATTCTGTCTGTCTGTCTGTCTGTCTGTCCCTCTGTCTGTCGGTCCCGGTTTTGCTACTTTAGGCACTTCCAGGTAAGCTAGGACGATGAAATTTGGCAAGCGTATCAGGGACCGGACCAGATTAAATTAGAAATAGTCGTTTTCCCGATTTGACCATTTGGGGGGGGGGAGTGGGGGCCCGGTTAATTCGCAAAAAATAGAAAAAATGAAGTATTTTTAACTTATGAGCGGGTGACTGGATCTTAATGAAATTTGATGTTTGGAATGATATTGTGTCTCAGAGCTATCATTTTAAATCCTGACAGGGTCTGATGAAATTGGGGGGAGTTGGAGGGGGAAAACCTAAAGTCCCGCTTTTGCTACTTTAGGCACTCCCAGGTAAGCTAGGACGATGAAATTTGGCAAGCGTATCAGGGACCGGACCTGATTAAATTAGAAATAGTCGTTTTCCCGATTTGACCATCTGGGGGGGGGGGCGGTTAATTTGGAAAAAATAGAAAAAATGAAGTATTTTTAACTTATGAGCGGGTGATTGGATCTTAATGAAGTTTGATGTTTAGAATGATATTGTGTCTCAGAGCTCTTATTTTAAATCCCGACCGGGTCTGATGACATTGGGGGGAGTTGGAGGGGGGAAACCTAAAATCTTGGAAAACACTTAGAGTGGAGGGATCGGAATGAAACTTGATGGGAAAAATAAGCGTAAGTCCCAGGTACATGATTGACATAATCGGAACTGATTCGTTCTCTTTGGGGTAGTTGGGGGGGGGGGGGGTAATTCTTAAAAATTATAAAAATGAGGTATTTTCAACTTACGATCGGGGTGATCGGATCTCAATGAAATTTAATGTTTAGAAGGATATCGTGTCTTAGAGCTCTTATTTTAAATCCCGACCGGATCTGGTGATGGGGCGGGGAGTTGGGAGGGGGAAACCTAAAACTTGGAAAACACTTAGAGTGGAGGGATCGGGATGAAACATGGTGGGAAAAATAAATACAAGTCCTAGATAGATGATTGACATAAACGGAACGGATCCGCTCAATTTCGGGGGGGGGGGGGTAATTCTTAAAAATAAGAAAAAATGACGTATTTTTAACTTACGAAGGAGTGATCGGATCTTCATGAAACTTCATATTTAGAAGGATCTCGTAACTCAGATCTCTTATTTTAAATCTCAACCGGATCTAGCGTAATTGGAGGGGGGGCAGTTGAAGGGAACCAGAAATCTTAGAAAATACTTAAGAGGTGAGATCAGGATGAAACTGGACGGGAAGAATCAAAACCTGTCTAAGATACGTGACTGACATAACTGGACTGGATCTGCTCTCTTTTTGGTGGAGTTGAGGGGGGGGGGGTAATTTTGAAAATTGAGGCATTTGTAACTTACGAAAGGGTGACCAGATCTTAATCAAATTTGATATTTAGAAGGATCTTGCGCTTTAAAGCTCTAATTTGAAATACCGATCAGATCCTGTGTCATTCGGGGGAGTTGGAGGGGGAAACCGGAATTCTTGGAAAACGTGAAAATTGGGGTATTTTTATTTTACGAACAGGTGATCGGATCGTAATGAAATTTGATATTTAGAAGGAATTCATGTCTCAGAGCTCTTATTTCAAATCCCGACCAAATCTTTTGACATTGGGGGGAGTTGGAGGGGGAAATCTTGGAAAAACACTTGGAGTGTAGGAATCGGGATGAAGCTTGGTGGATAGAATAAACAAATGTCCTTGATACGTGATTGACTGAACCATACTGGATTCACTCTCTTTGGGGGAGTTGAGTGGAGGGGTGCAGTGATTTGGCGAGTTTGGTGCTTCTGGACGTGCTAAAATGATGAAAATTGGTAGGCGTGTCAGGGAGCTTCACAATTTGACTTGATAAAGTCGTTTTCCCAGATTCGACCATCTGGGGGGCAAAAGGGAGAGGAAAAATTAGAAAAAATTAGGTATTTATAACTTACGAGTGGGTGATCGGATCTTAATGAATTTTGATATTTAGAAGGACTTTGTGACTCAGAGCTCTTATTTTAAATCTTGACCGGCATTAAGCCTCTTATTTTCCTTTTTAAATCAATCTATTGATTTATAGAATTTCGCTAGAGCTCATACCATATGATCTCTTGGCTCTTAGCTCTTCTTGCCTCGTCACAAGTGCCATGTGAGCTCTTAGCTCTTGTTTTTTATTTAATTCAATAAAGATTCTATGTACATATAAATATTCTATATAGAGATTATATAAAAGATTCTTAATAAAGATTCTATGTCTATTTTAAGAGCAAAAAAATATTCAATTTTTTCCTTTTTGATATATTGTTCGAAAAATTTCTTCGGGTGGGACCCATGGAAACCGCCTCATACGCAATTCTGTATCATGATTCTCATTATTGTTCTCGACTTCCGCCATAGTTTTCTTGTAACTAATGTGCTTTTGTTTTGGTGAATACGGCCCTTTGGTGAAGTATTTGCTTCAACCCTTTTTCTGTGGACTTTTTCATCTTCCTATTTTTATGTCCTCAAACTTAAGAATGTGAAACCCAAAATCAAGCAAATATACTAATTTCCCTACAATCTCGTTGCCTAGTATTGACAGTGTTCCAATCGCAACTTTTTACGGACCTTGTTTTTACTTCTTTTGTTTAAACTCATTTTCCTCAACTCACCGACTTGTTTATCACATTTTTTTTTTTTACTTTGTGAGCCATTTTTTTTTTACCTCCCCTGAATATTTAACTACTTCCAAATTATACCAGTATATGCACTTCTGATACAGTGGAATACAACATCAAAATCCCCCCTCTTGTTATATATATATATATATATATATATATATATATATATATATATATATATATATATATATATATATATATATATATATATATATATATATATATATATATATGTATATATATATATATATATATATATATATATATATATATATATATATATATATATATATATATATATATATATATATATATATATATATATATATATATATATATATTCCTGAGAATGGTTTTGGATAACATTTTTCGGTGGAACAATCACTTAATTAGAAAAGCAGTATTGAGGTTTTTGTACCTCCAACAACGATTTAGCTCAGGCTTTTAGAATTAGCGATCCGAATTTTTGCACAATTTTTCGTGTCCTGATGGAGTGATTCGGACCTATTCTGTGTCTCACTGGGGTTCACCTCCTATTTTTCTATGAAGACTATTTTTTTTTCTAGGAGGAATGCTAATATAAATCTGAAGCTGTATTAATAGTTAAATTTTGATTCTGCAAAGCGTTTTCAGAATGTTAGATTTTTCATTTTGAATTAAAGCCTTCTCTGTCAGAAGTTAGTTTTATTTAAATTTATTTCACTATAAACACAAGCTAATTTGGCTTTCCATACATTTAGGTTTGAGCACTTCTCGTCTCAGCCCTGGGACTCAAAGGCCGGCTCATACTACGACATCTCCGACTTTTCGACGATCGAGCGCTTTTTCTCACAATTCTGAAGAACGAACGAGTCGAAAGGTAATCAGTAACAATCTTTATCCTTAAACATTTATAAAACAGGGTTACAAAAATTTAGAGGCGTTATTTCAGTTTTTCTGGGGCAAGGGACTAAGAGATGACCTCTTCCTTTGGGAGATACTGCTACATAAAGAAAACAACCATTTTTACATATCAAACAGTTCGTGGTAACGAACTGAAAGTAGAGCAACGCGGTTCAATAGTAACCGAAACTCTAAAACATCGAATTCTCATATGAATAAATATATCAAAAGACTCGACTTATTTTGCTGATTCCAAATGTATAAGATTCATTAGGCTTAGTGTTACCCATAAAAGGGTACGAGACTGAGAAAATTTGCCTTTTGAAAAAAGGCGGAAATACCCTCCTAAAAGTCAAAGAATCTGGATAAAAATCACAGTGTCAGATTCAGCGTATCAGAGAACTCTACTTTAGAGGTTTGAAGCTCTTATCTGCATTTTTTTTTTTTTTTTTTTTTTTTTTTTTTTTTTTTTTTTTTTTTTTCTTGTGTGTGTGTGTAAGAAGAAAGATCACAGACGTGTGTTCGTTTGTTGTTTTTTCCAGGGTTGATCATATTGAACTTATGGTCCTAGAACATCGGGAGAAGGCTCATTTGAACGGAAAATGAAGTTCTATTACCCTTTTTATGTGACCAAAAAGATTAGAGGGCAACTAGCCCCCCTCCTATGCCTCTTTCCTACCAAATCTTCTGATCAAAATTTTGAGATAGCCATAAGGTGAATTTTTCAGGCTGCATCTTTTGCAAGGAATTTTATGGAGGTTGGGGGGATTCCCAGAATTGTCCAGAAGGAGTTTTAAGGGGGAGTGTATCTTACGTCGGAGGGAATTTTTCACGGATGGGTTTCCCATGAGGGGAGGGAATTTTTCATAGAGGGTGAGCAGAATTTACCAGCGTTATTTTGAAAAACGATCAGAAACTGAATAAAAAAACAAACAAGTTTTTCCAACTGACAGGAAGGACCAGCATTAAAATTCAAGACGAACAGAAATTATTTTGTATATGAAGGGGTTGTGCCCCTCTTCAATACTTTGCTCTTTACGCTAAAGTTCGACTGTCTGTCCCTATTTTCTAAGAACGACTCTTGAAACACAGGGGCCGTTTAATTAGAATAGGAAGAGTTTTAAAAAGTGCCATAGACTTTAGCGGAAAAGCAAGGTATTGAAGAGGGACACAACCCCTTCATATACAAAATAATTTCTGTTCTTTTTGATCTTCAGTGCTGCTCCTTACTTTAAGTTGAAAAAACTTGTTTTTTATTTAATCATTTCAAAGAACCGCCCACAATCTTTAGTCTTGATAGTGCAGTTTGTACAACAACTGGACTTAAAGTCCGAGATACTATTTTAGCATTTGTGGAGCGGGGAGGTATTCTAAGGGTCCAACTTTTGAATGAGGTAATGTAGAAAAGAAGTAATAATTTTTGCACCATTTTGGGGGACCATGATCTCTTTTGACATGTATTCCACTGATTATTGAACACCAGGACAAGGGAGGGAGCTATTTAAGATAATGGCAACCAAGGCCGGTAAAATTCTGTTTTCAATATTGATAGACACTTACGGAATAATTTATTTTGAATACTTGAGCTTTAGGCATGTCTTTTTTGACCCCCCTTAGTTGTACCAACTATTGTACAAACACCAAAAATCGAACTATACGAAAAAATATATAAAGATATCGTCTCCCCTTGCTGTGCGTTTACCCCCACTTCTCCTACTGCGCATGTGTCCTGAGGCAGATTAGTGTGACTTCCTGAAATGCTTCTGGAGATATAAGCATTTCTAACCTTGCCCTTATAAAAACAAGAAGAAAAAAAATAGTATGGATTGAAAGTAATCTAGGAATTCTATTCAAGTAGCCTACAAAATTATTTTTGAAGTTAAAAACAAATATTTTATGAAAGATGATTCTTTGAAAAATTACAACACATGATCAGATATTTATGAAATCCTGTAGAAATGACTTTTGCCCACATTTTGTGGTTTTTATGTTTAAGCGGACAACGGACGAGTCTTCCTGAATTGGCTTCATTCGTGTCTCTGACTTTTTCCCAGGAAGTGAACTATAGACGATTTCCTGCATCTCATAATCAAGCTAAATTTCCTGTAGCCAAAAGCTCTTTTAATGTTAGCATAATTATTCAAAAGTAACTAATATTTGGTGTTTCATAATTAGTCAAATTTTGTGGTGAAATTATCTTAGGGGAAATTATCTCATAGACTCTGGGCATTGTACATATACTATAGCCAATTTCCGTTGAGCTATAGTTTTTAACTATGCCGTGCTCAGACGCAATAACAACACTACAGGTATGGAACTTAAGGAGAGGTAGGCTATATAAATTGTTTTTTAATAGGGCACCAATTTGGGGGGGACGTGCACCTCTCTAGATTTTGAAAATACCCTTTTTTTAGTATTTTATTAAGAAATCGAAAAAATAAAATCCCCCCTGTTTTTCCTGTGTATGTCCAATTCTTCAAAAAAGTCACAGGCTCGACATTACAGCAAATAACACTTTAGATTTACAAAGAAAGGTCTTACCCTTGAGGGGAAGGGATATCGGGAATTTGACGGCTGGGGAATGAAACTAAAATTTTCACAACGAACAATTTTTGGGGATGACCTAGGGTGTATCCAGAATTTTGTTCGGTGGGGGGGAGGGTAAAAAAATTCGAAAAAAACATCCAAAATTGGTCTACCCGCGATTTTGTTTCATTTTTACGAGCCGGACAAAAAAATTTGGGTGGGGGTTCAAACCCTGAACCCCCTAAATACGGCCTTGGGGATAACATGGGAAAAGGTATATTTTATGACCGTCTAGACAAAAATCTGTTATTGTATTGCTGTCGAAAAGCTTTCATTTTTAGAAATCAGTAACCTACGTTTAATTTTGTTAGTGTAAAGGAAACATTTATATTGCTTTACTTTACCTCATTCTATTACCTGCTACAGTCCGTAAAGTGCAAGCTTAAACAGCTATATTAAAGCCTAAATTGAGCTGAGATAAACTCACATAATAATTCAAACTTAAAACAAACATTAATTGCTATAAATAAAAACATACAAAGAGCTGAAATGAAAACGAATTTCATATCCAACTTAAAAATGACCGATACTGCTATGAATGAAACGATTAAACCTAAACGAGCAGAAAATAAAATGAATAACCAATTCAAACAAAAAGAAACGAATAAGACTGGACTCAACAGTTCCTTAACCGTACACCCTCTTCCCGCAAGACTTGGCCATCATTTTGTCCATACTGAAAACAAACATATTTCGAATGGTTTCTTTTTTTGGAATAAAAAAGTTTATCAGCCACATTAGTTGAGATTACTAGAACTTAACATTGTTTTATCAAAAAAAAAAAAAAAAAAAAAAAAAAAAAAAGTAGATTTCTATCCAAACTTTCGCTTTAGACACATTCCTTTCAAATATTTAGAAAATCGTTGGTGGAGCGTTTACTGATTCAGTAATTCAAGATATTGCTTCAACAAAATAAACAGATTGCTGTGAAAATACCAAGTTTTGTTTTAAAAATTTTATCTAGGCATTATTTTCTATATGCGTGAATTATTTGGAATAGAAAGAAAAATATTTGAAAATAAAAGAGTCTTTTTGAACCAATAAATTTAAATTGCAAGTCACAAATGTGATTATTATAAGAAATACTATTTTCTTTTCTGTTGTGTTGATTAGGACCGTGATTTTCTTCTTTTTGTTGTTGCCCCATTTTGTTTCTTTCTTTTTTGTTTCATTTTGTGACGTAGAAATAATAGTAAAGAATTAATCAAATAATTAATAAAATATATACAAATATATATAATATACAAAAATATATAACATAAAAATTAATAAAAACGATTGCTGTCCTTTCTTGTTTCCTTCTTTTTGTTGCGTTTGATGGCGTAAAGAGAATAGTAAAAAAAGTTTCTCATCAGCCATATATGACGCATAGGACATCCATAGATATTTCGTGGGAATCATTTTAACCAAAGTGTCTCCCTGCTTATTAGCCCTCCCGCAGCAGGGATTGAAACCCGGACACCCTATGGACAAAAAAGACGAATCCTTCACACCAATCGAGGTTGCCATATTTACATTACAAGCTAATCGTAAAGCAACAAGCCATACCAATTCTGAAGGACAGGCTACTTTGTCTATAATATAATATATTAGCAATAATTATGAATATAATAATCATATAATATGATATCATGAAAAGAGAAATCACCAATGCAACAGCACAAACACAAAAAAATATATATAATATTATATATAATATTATATATATATATATATATATATATTATATAATATAATATATTAATCATGGGTATAGATTCTGAGCTTGAATACGTGGCAACCTTGTATATATCGATTCTCTAAATATTGCAGCCCTTTTTGGGAATGTTTAAACCTTTTTTTTTATGTTTTACCAATATTTTTGTTCTAGTAAATTTTGATAGGTAACTTTAAGCTTGAAATATTGTAAATATTCAGGATAGGCGTGGAAATTAGTTTTTTCTCTTGCTACATTATTGTCTCTGAATACTGGTTTTTCAAATTTCGGTTAGTATTGATGAACAGGTTTTTACTTACCTTCATTAACATGAATGCTTTGATTTAAACGAAAACTTAGATATATTCATTTAAAATTGATTTGATTTCTAATCAACCAAAAAAGCGTAGGACAATAAATAAACGCTTTCATAAAAAAAAAAAAAAAAAAAAACTGGTCTTGGAAAAGCAAACTTCATTTTCATAAGAAAAACCCAGCAAGGCTGGTATAGGTTATTTTAGTTTTTATCTAAGTTTTTTGTTATTTCGTTTTTTTTAAAGATTTAAAGCCATCCCATAATAAATCGTACAATAAAATTGTATTGCCTTAATTCTAAGACGGTAGCAGATTACAAATTCGTTCCTGTAAAAACAGACCTCAAAATGGTTGTATAAAGATTCCTTTTTTTTCTTTGTTAAAGCCGGTGCCAAGGGATATTGTAAAATTTAAATAGGCCTGCATGCCTCATCTTGAGGGGACAATGTAAATCTTGGTTCAGTTTCTTTTTGGGTTTGATTCTAGTCTAATTGTGCTGTGCTACACATGGTTGGTCTGTTGAATTGGACTGTGATATCTGCGATAAGGAATAATGTGTAGGGATTCCTTGGTATGATAATTGAAAACACTATTTAAGTGTATTTCTAAGTTTTTAAATATTATTTTTATATATATATTTTTCACAATGACTGCGTAGCCCAGTTGGAAAGCAAAATCCAGAAAAAAAACACAAAATAACTTCTAGAAATAGCCAGCATCAAAATTCACATGTTTACTAGAAGATGCGCTTAATATTGCTCAAACGTTGAAAAGAGATGTAAGCTCTTTGGTGTTTGCAAGAAGGATGTAAATTTTTAGGCTTGGCGTTTTCGGAATTTTCCGGTGAAAATTTTTCTGGAGGAAAGCGCCTAGACCCGTAAATTTCAGTGTTTTATTTATTAAATGATGTTGTAAATTAAGTATGGATAAAGCACGTGAACTATAAAAAACAATAGATTGTAGCCTAACTAACTCTCTACTAAAATATAACTTCTATTAAAATATAAGTCTCAGCGAGAAGGCTCGCTAAGACTTATGGCTAAGGCTGTCGCTGATACTTCAACAATGCCCCAAGAGTCTCTTGCAAAAATTCTGAGGGTGTCAAAAACTCTAAAACCACTAAAAATAGTAATATATAATAGTAATACTATATAATAGTACTATATCATATAATATTATATACTAATGTAATTATAAAATTATATTATTATATAATTATATAATATAAATTACTATATAATAGTAATATAGTATATATATATATATATATATATATATATATATATATATATATATATATATATATATATATATATGTATGTATATATAATTTTACTATAGAATGTAAATTACTGTATAATAGTAATATATGTGCTCAATGCACTTTTTGAGAATGAAGTTTGTTGAAGTTCTTTTATTCTTCGACTATTCATATTTAAAAATATTCACATAACATCCCCGGCAGGAAGACTGGCTCGAAAGCCGGGTGTAAGTACAAACGGTATAAACAAACAAACCCAGAAGAAACGGTTGTCATCACACTTCTCACTCTATCTCACACCAAAAAATAAATGCCAAAAAATATTTATTAAAATAATTGTCATAATTTATCCGATAGCTGAACGGCCGGGAGCTACTCACAAATTGATATTTACTAATTAACAGAACTTTGATTTTAGTTTTTAATGTTAATAGCGATAGACTCTGATCAAAAAAAGATTCATATGTGTTCTGATAATTTGTAATAATATTTTTAGGCGAAAATCTAGACCGTTCGGAGACAATGAAAGGCACAGGATGCTTACTTAAAGGACAACGAGTATTGCATGGTCGGACTGAGGGAGGGTCTGGAAAAAATGATTTAAAACAATCTGGTAGCAGATCCTCTAGATAAAGGACACGGAAAAGTATACATTGAAAAGCTAAAATTTTTCCAATCGGAATTTACATTAAAATAACTTTAAAGGCTGTTAGTTGGAGATTTACTAGGAAGAGAAATTGGGGAATAAAATAAAATCTTAAGGATTCTCATTGCTTTATTTTGTAACTTCACGATAGGAGAAATATGTGATTGAAACGTACTCAAATAAATAATCGAACAATAATTAATATACGAATGAACAAGAGAAAAATAGATTGATTTTAAAGCATAAAAAGGAAGAAAAAAATTGAGACGATGCATTAACCCTATGTTTCTTCCTAACTTAAGCCTTAGGCTAGTGATATGAGCTTTCCAGCTTAAATTCTGGTCAACAATGACTCCAAGATACAGAGTTGTTTGCACTCGATTTATTTTTATTACTCGACCTCCAAATGTGACTTCAACCTCTTGTAACGTTGGTACTTCAGTAGAAGTTTTTGAAAAAACCATAAAAAGAGTCTTTAAAGTGTTGACAACCAATTCGTTGAAATGGAAACAGTGAAGCATCTTTTTCAGTGATAACTCGAGATTTGATTTTAGAGATTGATGATCTATGTCGCAGGTAGATTTGGCTGTATCATCAGCAAACAGTAAACTGAGATCCATATCAGTCCTCTGGCAAGTTAGGTTTAGAGAGAGATCGTTTGTATAGATAAGAAATAACAGTGGTCCAAGTATGGATCCCTGAGGAACCCCCACAACATTAGATAGGTTTTCCTCATCTGAAATGTAGCCATTCGCATCCAATATTTGTTTTCTGTCCTTGAGGTAAGCTTCAATTATGAGACCCGCTTGTCCTCTTAACAACGCAATTATGTAGCTTAGATAGTAGAATTTTATGAGAAATAGTATAGAAAGCTTTTTTATGTCAACGAATATTGCAGACCTTTATCCATGGCATCATTCAAAAACTGGGTTAGCTTTAATATTGCATGTTCTGTAGAGAATGAAGACCCGAATCCAAATTGAAATGGGCTGAAAAAATTTGTTTTCTTCAAAAAACTATTCAGCCTGTTATGTATACACTTGGTAAAAGCGGACAAAATGGAAATAGGTCGATAATTGGATGGATCTTGCTTGTTTCCTCCTTTATGTTGGGGAATAACTCGAGCAGTTTTCGTCACTTCAGGGAAAGATCCGTGTTTGAAGCATAAATTGACCAGATGAACCAGCACTTGAGTATAGCATCCAATCGTTTGTTTCAGTAGATAAGTAGATGAGCAAACGGTTCCTTCAGAATATCCATTCTTCATGATTTTTAGCAGATTCTTGAATTCCACTTCAGTCACGGGAGAGAGGAAGAATCGACGGGATGTGGTAGAAAGTTGCGAAATCCAGATACCACATTCAAGTGGTCATTCAACTTACTGTTTACGGTGGCCTCTCCAATCTTAGCAAAGTACTGGTTCATTTCCTCTGCTACCTTTTGCTTACCATTCACTGTCGATCCATCCGATACATTAATTGACTGGGGCAGGCCTTGACTTTTGCTTTTGTTAAACACTCGTTAATTATTGTCCAGGTCTGTTTTGGAGTTCCTTCAGCTTCGAGAAATAGTTTCTCAAAATGAATGTTCTTCGCCCATCTTATCAGTCTTGTAAGATGATTTTTATTAGATTTGAATGCTGTTTCATTATTTGATGTGGGAAATTTTATTTATTCAGCGTAAAGTCGATTTTTTCATCAGTACTCTTAAGCAAGCCTCTTGTTATCCATGGATTTACGGGTATCTGGTACTTTTTACACGTTTTCTTCACAAGAGAGCAAGTTTCATTTAAAGCATTCTGAAATGTTTCAGTAAACGACCTGGATACAAATTCAACGTCATCTGACTCCAAGCATTGCGACCAATCAGTACAAAGTTACTAGGCATTTAATAGCTTAACTGAACTCTTATCCATCCTTCTAGATTTCCAATTTGTCCCTTTTCACCGGAATACCGAAGAAACTCGCTCATAAGAATAAAATGATCAGACACATCCGTAAGTATTCCGTCACACGACCCAACAGGGAAATTTATAAGTCGATTATCAACAATACATGCATTTTGATTCGTAGCCCGAGTTGGAATTCAGAAGGATGGAACAAAGCCGACAGCCAATGATGTAGTAAGGAAGTGTGTTGCCAGAGTACTCGAAGGCGCAGAATTACTTGAGTCAGAATTTACTGAAGAAGTGTCAATGTTAAAAGTCTCCCATGAGAATGATTTATCCTTTCTTGGAAGTGACCATCTTAGCAATATTTCAAATTTATCCAAATATTTCTTGGTGCTAGATCTAGGAGGGCGGTAGACATGCATAAAAGAACCTTCTCAGATGTTATGGTGACTTTGATAACCAGAAATTCGAACAGCATTTCCTCATATAGAGAGTCAAAATCTTTAATTTCTTCAAAATGCAAAGAAGTATGGATGTAGTATACAAGTCGTTCTTTCGGATCATTCAATCTGTTTTTCTGAATATATATATATTTTGATATCTAATTTGATAATTTTATATCATAATTTGATATATATATATATATATATATATATATATATATATATATATATATATATATATATATATATATATATATATATATATATATATATATATATTTATATATATCAATTTATGATAGCAAAATTTTCCAAGATCCCAAGGTTAGGGCTAAATTCCAAAATCTTGGAGAAAATTTAAGGGAAGTGTAGTATGATCTGTACCATCAATATATGTTCTATTCATTATTTTTTTTACTGTTTCTTTTATGCAATGATTTGGTTATGCAAATAAATCCTACCTCAGACTATACAAGGGAACAACCTTTCAGACGGATATTTTTGAGCTGCTTTGCCAAAAAGGTAGTAATTATTGCAAGTTCTATCGTTCTCAAACAGCCTGTTCAGTATTTGGGGTCGTTTGGTTTAATGCCTATACATGGGGTTAAAACGTCTAAACCCTGTATTTTGCCCGAAACCTTTTAGAGAAGGAAAATATAAGCTAGTCTTTAAATACGGGTTAGCTTTAATATTGTTAATTAAAATTTTTAAATTAAGATTCGCCTGTGTAATTTAGTAGTCAGGGTTGCAGTAATAGTTGTAACCTAGTAAAGAGTGAACCACAGACCATAATCGAAGACTAAAACGACACGGTTTTAAGTAAATCCTCAAATGTAGCAGAATTGCCGTTTGACACTGATCCATGAACGCTATTATTATTAAACAGTTCGGGTAACTAACTGTAAATAAGGAATGACTCGTTCCAATAGTAACTGAAACTTTAAAAAACATAATTTTGAAAACAATTTATACATCGAAAGAATTGGCTTTTAGGCTAATTCAAAATATATAAAATTCATTACATTTTATGTTGCCCATCAGAAAAGCTATGAGCTTGAATAAGTAGCCTGATTTTTGAAAAAAGGGGGAAATTCCCAAACATTCAGGTCATCTTAACGAGAATCACACTCAAATTCAGCATACCGAAGCCCTACTGTACAGATTTCAAGTTCCTATCTACAGAAATTCAGAATTTTCATTTTTTGCCACAAGAAAGATCATCGATGTGTGTTTATTTGTTGCCCTTTTTTCATCAGGGGTGATTGTATTGAAACAATGGTCTTAGAAGACTAAGAGAGGGCTCGTTCGAACAGAAATAAAAAGTTTTAATGCACTTTTCAAGTGACCAATCAGATTGGAAAGTATCTAGCACCCTCCCACACCCTTCTTTCCTCAAAGAAATCCGACCTAAATTCGGTTCAACGTTCAACGATTCAATTGGTGTCCAATAACTATGTCTTTTGGGATAACAAGATCCCACATGGCTGTAGTAAAGGGCTGTAATTAGTTTACTTAACTAATAAAACGAATTTGACATTGAGCATGCAAAAAAAGTCATTAAAAGAAAACCTCAGGACACGGCAGTTAAGCTAGTTCTATTTCAGAGATTATGTTGCCATCTTGCATTGCTATAAATAAAAGAAGGATAAAGTGACTTCTGTACACATGACCCCCCTTAAATATTTTTGCTCTATGAAGATTGTATCTAGAATGGTCCTAGAGTATTGAGAGAGGGCTCATTTGAACGGAATTAAAAAATTCTAATGCCCTTTTTAAATGACCGAAAAGATTGGATGGCAGCTAGCACTCCTTCCACGCCCTTTTTCCTATCGGATCGAAATTTTGAGGTAGTCATTCGATTCAACATAATTGGTGCCCAATAACTGTGCCTTTTGGGATGACAAGATCCCATATGAACACTGAGGAAAGGGCTGTAATTCACGTTATTTGCTGTAAAAAATATTTTTCAGATAATTTGACTTTACTTAACTAATAAAAAGAAATAGAGTTAAATTCAGAGATTTCGTTGCCATCTTGCATTGCCATACATAAAAGAAGGAAACCCAACCCCCCTTCAATGCTTTGTCTCTAATGATATTTGTCGCCGTTGTATTTACCTAGTTTATTACCTAGGTTACTCCAAAAATTTGTTTGTTCCCTCTCTAGATTTTTAAAAATACTCCTTTTCGATATTCTCATTTAAAATACTTTTTCTGGTATTTTAATCGAAAAAAAGTTGCCCACCCCTTGATTTTAAAAAATATATTTTTTTTCCTTAGCTAAATTTTTGTGAATTGACGCCACTGATAAAGGGTCAAAGTTTTACTAAAAAACTTACTTTTGTGAGGTATTTGACATGTGATCTTCTAACTCGTATGAGTCTTGAATCTCGCTGTTTCTACCACTCATTGTTTGTATAATTTACAATATTTGGTTCTTTGTACATTTAGTTTACATATTTAAGAAAAATTAAAAAAACGAAATATTCCAATTCATTTGATGAATTGGACTAATTCATTGCAAATGAATGAATTGCAACTAATTGATTTTACAGAGTTTTTATCTGGAGACGTATTCTGACGTATTCGGAACCGAATAAGACTTTAAAAAACAACAACAAACGAATATTATGATTCAAATCTGTGAATCCAGAATCCAAGCTCAAGATGAGATATAGTTTTCAACTAAAAAAAGAAAACAAAAAAATACAAACAAAAAAATTCAATGTATAATCTCAAAACTGTATAGGACATGTAGGTGAGATAGTCTTTACTTTACAATGCCAAGTAACTTCTTAAATCATAACTCCATAGCTTCAAGTTGTTGTGACTTTGGGCCTGGGTTGACAGGAATCCAAGAAACAGGGGGCATTGGCAAAACTCTCGGACTTGGTGGCTTCTCAAATCTGGCACCAGCATAAGATTTCACATGGTTTTTTGTATTTGAAGGGTTGGTCCTGGCACTTTTTTCACCACTGGCAGTAGACTCTTCTTCTGAGTAAGGTTTTGTACCATGCCTCCACCATCTGTCTGAAGAAGAGTCTTTGACAGAATTTTTCCGCGTTTTTCTGCGTTTTTTTGAATTTAGGGTGCTAACTCTTTCATCACCCTGATAGACGCTAGAAGAAGGCTCTTTCCTTGAGCACTGCTTTGGACCACGATCTGGAAATATGCTCCTGTCATCTGTGCCATCACGGGTCTGGCGATAGTGGTTAAAATATTCTTTTTTGAATCCTTTGGTTCCATCCGGCCCTCTTGGCTGCCTAACTGCAACGATTCTGGGACCAGTGTACGGCTCTTCATTTCCCGCACCTCTTCTGCACGGTGGCACATATACGTTAGTATTTGTGATTTCATCTGGGCCATTATTGTTGACGATTGATGTTCCCATTAAACCGACTTTTTTTGTGACAACATCTATTTTTACATCGTTTTTTGCATTTGAAGTTTTGGCGTTGGGACCTTTTTCACCACTGGAAATAGGCTCTTCTTCTGAGCATGGCTTTGTACCACGCCTCCACCAACTATCTGAAGAAGAGTCTTGTACAGAATTTTTCCACGCTCCTCTGCGTTTTTTTGAATTTAGGGCGCTAACTCTCTCATCATCCTGATCAACACTAGAAGAAGGCTCTTTCCCTGAGCACTGCTTTGGACCAGGATCTGGATATATGCTCCTGTCATCTGTGCCATCACGGGTTTGGCAATAGTGGTTAAAATATTCTTTCTTGAATCCTTTGGTTCCATCCGGCCCTCTTGGCTGCCTAACTGCAATTATTCTGGGACCAGTGTACGGCTCTTCATTTCCCGCACCTCTTCTACACGGTGGCACATATACGTTAGTATTTGCGATTTCATCTGGGCCATTATTGTTGACGATTGATTTGCCCATTAAATCGACTTTTTTTGTGACAGCATCTATTTCTACATCGTTTTTTGTATTTGAAGTTTTGGCGTTGGGACCTTTTTCACCACTGGAAATAGGCTCTTCTTCTGAGCATGGCTTTGTACCACGACTCCACCGACTGTCTGAAGAAGGGTCTTTGTCAGAATTTTTCCGCGTTCTTCTGCGTTTTTTTGAATTTAGGGCGCTAACTCTCTCATCAATCTGATCAACACTAGAAGAAGGCTCTTTCCTTGAGCACTGCTTTGTACCACGATCTGGAGATATGCTCCTGTCATCTGTGCCATCACGGGTTTGGCGATAGTGGCTAAAATACTCTTTTTTGAATCCCCTGGTTCCATCCGGCCCTCTTGGCTGCCTAACTGCAATGATTCTGAGACCAGTGTATGACTCTTCATTTCCCCCACCTCTTCTGCACGTGTATACGTTAGGATTTGTGATCTCATCTGGGCTATTATTGTTGACGATTGATTTTCTCATTGAACTGAATTTTTTTGTGACAGCATCTATTTTTACATCGTTCTTTGCATTTGAAGTTGTGGCGTTGCCACCTTTTTCACCACTGGAAGTAGGCTCTTCTTCTGGGCAAGGCTTTGTACCACGCCTCCACCAACTATCTGAAGCTGCTTCTTGTATGGAATTAACCATAAACTTTTTAGAACCAATCCCCATTTTCTTGGATTTAAACAAATTTTTTGTTGCTATACATTCTTCTTGTTGCATGTTTTCCACTTCTTTTTCCATGTTTTCTGTGTTTGAAATCAATTTAACCACTTGAAAATAAAAGCTGGATAAGATTCCATCTAAATCACGTTTTCCAATTTGGCTTTGGTATCTTTTAAGTTTTTCCTTCAGTGAGTTTGTTCCTCGTATAGAATACATTATTTCAATCCGTAAACTGAATCTTTTCTTCACTTGTGAGGATCTATAAAATATGTGTAGCATTTTGGTAATTCTGGCAATCTCTCTGTCTAGTTTTTCAAATGGATCAATCTGTTTACTATTAGCCATCTTTGAGAAATTCATGGCGTTTACGTCCATCCGACTTGAACTGCAATTTTCTAAGTCCACTTTTTTAGCATCAGGTCTCAGTTTAGAAATTCCAATCGATTTAAAGACTTTTGCCTTCTTCACTTCTGCTCTCTTCTCTCCTACAGGAGACCGTACGTTTTTTCCCTTGTCAAAATTTTCAATTTCGCTCAGAACTTCAGTTGACATGATAAATTGTTTGCTTTGCAGTAACTGGATACTGATTAACTAATAAGAAAAGTCGTTGGAAACATTCATTTATATACAAAAAGTGACGTCATTTGTGACGACATTCAACATCATTTTCCACTATCTGTCATTGTAGAAAATCCATTTATGATGACGTCATGCAAAAAAAATAAATTGCTTTTCTTACTCGGTTTTAACCATCAGCCTTATACTAACGGAAAAAATACTGCTAGCTGGTGCCATAGGTGACGTCATCTGAGGGGAGGGGATAGGGTTAACGAGTCTGAACCTCTTCCCCTCGAAATATTTTTACCCTTAAACTGGTGTTAAAAATGCAGGTAAAAAACATTTCTCTTACAAAATTAAAATTATTTCTCCAGCTAGTAAATTGGTTTGAAAGATGCACGTAAAGAAAGATAAAAACTTACTTGAGACCATTAGACAAAAGTTCTTCGGAGGTAAACCTGTTTTTTTTTTTTATTATAGTAGTAGTAATTGAAGCTGCGGATGTAGTGGTAGTTATGATAACAATATCATTAGTAGCCCGAGTCGTAGAGGCAGTGGAAGTGTTCACGTAGTTCCCTTAGTGTTCACGTAATATACCGTTTGTATACAAAAGGTTGAACTTTTCGCTAGTTAACTAAAGTCAACATCATTTTTTAATAAGACGTCGAAACTGAGAAATTAATTGGAATAACGCTCTCTTAATAAAGCAGGGCTTTAGAGGAACATTTCCCAAGTGTCTTCTAGTATAAGAAGGCTTTCTGAACAAATCCGCCATATACTATGACGGAAATATATACTAGAACCTTTCTCCACAACAGAACCTATAAATCGCCCTTTTTGGATTCATTGCCATAAAAAATAGTAATATAAAATCTATAATATGAATAATATGAAGCGAAAACAAGCAGATATTTTGGCAAGGACCTCCGCTAAGTCGTCTTCAGTGCTTATAAAAAATAAAAAACAAAAAAATTTAAACTTTTGAAGTAAACTTCACAAGAGCAGAATAGGCTACAGAGCAGAATAGGCTACAGTACATTCTGTGTTCTGTAATCTTCTAGATGAAGACTACATTTAAAAAAATCAGCCGAAAGTAAGGATCAATGTCTAAAACTCAAAACGAGCTAAAAATATTCTGTATATGAGGGGACTGCCCCTCCCTCAACCCTCGCTCTATACGCTTAGAGCTTTAAGTTCTTCTAGAATGTTTCTCATTCAAATTCAACGGCCTTTGTGTTTGAGCAGTCTTTCTCAAAGATTTTGACTAAAAGACACAGTTTAACGTAACGAGTGAGGGCTGAGGAAGGGACGTCCCTTATATGCAGAATAAGTTCTGTTCATTTCAAAGTATTTAGATGTTGCTTCTTACTTTCAGCTAAAAAAATATTTTTTTAGTGTAGCTTGTTTTCAGCTTGAAAGTAGAGTATTGACAAAAAAAAATATTTACGGGAATAATGGAAAAGAGCCAGAAAGCCTGAAAAACAATGGTAAATCAAAATATAAACCGTACTATTGAAATCAACCTGGGGGATAACCCTTGATCGGAAGTCTTCGGACCTCTTGGTCACAAAGTACGATTTTAAGTTTTGTTGCTGAAATAGCTTGTTACCATTTTAAAACACGTCTATTAAATTCTGGTGATAGAAGCTGTATCGAATAGACGCAATCAGGATATTTTGTAGAGAGGGCAGATATGCACGTGGCAAAATATAGGTGATGGTTTTTAATTTCCTCCTAAATATCTACGAAAGGAACGCTAGGACCTGAATTAGACTTTGAGGTTCCTTGGGCAGATGGCGAATGCACTCCAACCTAAAAAGGTTAGATGAGTCGAGATAATAGGGTCGCCCTTTGATAGATTTTTATTAGCAAAAAGAGGTGCTAACATAAAAAGTGATAACTGAAGATGAACTTATCAGAAAGAAAACTAGTTCAGCGTTGAAACAAAAACGATTTTGACAATTTCGTCTTCAATTGACAAAAGAGCCAGTGAATCCATCCATCTTCCATCTCCCAGTTAATCCAGTCCCTCTTCTCCCTGCGTGGCTTGATGAGTATCTTCTTACTAAAACTTTTTTCAGAAGTTAGAATGGTGACAGGAAGGTTGAGGATAATACCAATTACGACGTCAAACATTTGTATATCACAAAAGTGAAAACTATCTATCTAGAGCTTTCCAATGAAGTCAACATTAAATGTGTTTTACTAAAACACTAGCCAAAACCTTAAAGCTATCTATTCCAGAAAAAAAACTATCCTTTTTTGAAAGATTTGTATCGTACATCCTTGTCGGGTCTGCAGTCTTTCTGTGTGTCTCCGCTTGAGGCAGATCGTGCAGAATTGCCCAAAGAAAAAGCCAACATCTCATTAACTTAATAGTTACCTCAAAGCGTCATCTCAGAGCAGAGCATTGATCCCAGAACGTCATTCAGCTGGCGTGTGAAAGTATCATCTACCATTTATTCTACCATGTACTGGCTCTGCTCGAGGCAGATCGTAATAGAAGTCACCAAAAGAAAAAAGTACGTCTCATCACCTTATTAGTTACCTGGAAGCTTCGGCTTAGAGCAGATCATTGAATCTAGAATGTCCTTCAGCTGGCGTCTTAAAGTATTATCTACCATGCACTTATGTTATTTGTTCTCTGCATCTCAAGCTAACTGACCTGTTTCATTTTACGTGTTCTTATCTTCGACTACAGTGTCCTGTGTTCTCTGATCAGTTGTTTCGACGTTTTCTCTTCATAATATCCTACATCATTGTTGGATATGCAGTTTCTGTGTGGCTTTGCTCGAGGCAGAACGTGTAGAAGTCACCAAAAGAAAACACCGACGGCTCATCACCTTATTAGTTACCTCCAGGTTTCGGCTTAGAACAGAGCATTGAATCTAAAACGTTCTTCAGCTGGCGTCTTAAAGTATTATCTACCATGCACTTATATTATTCGTTATCTGCATCTCAAGCAAACTAACCTGTTTCATTTTACGTGTTCATATCTTTAGCTCTACTTTCCTGTGTTCTCTTGACGTTTTCTGTTCATAATATCCTACATCCTTGTTGGATCTGCAGCTTCTATGTGGCTCTGCTCGAGGCAGATCGTGTAGAAGTCACCAAAAGAAAAAGTCGACGTCTCATCACCTTATTAGTTACCTCGAGGTTTTGAGCAGAGCATTTAATCCAGAACGTCGTTCAGCTGGCGTGTGAAAGTATCATCTACCGTGTACTTATATTATTTGTTCTCTGCTCACAAGCAAACCGACTTGTTTCATTTTACTTGTTCATATTTCGAAGAGACTATTCATTATTTATTAATTTCTTCTGTCTCTCATCTAGTTTCTAAGAAACTAGAAAAAGTCCTTTTCGTCTCTACGTTATCAACAAATATTCACCGAGCCTGTGAAGTAATTTACAAGCTAAAATTAATTCTTAATCTTTTCGAGAACAATGTTTATCCTGTCAACGAGAGCCATATTCTTTAAAATCGATTTAGTTGTACTGAGTTCCTGGTATTTCCGTCTGCTTCTGGAAGTAAATCTTCGCTACCTGTTTGGTCCAGATCTGGTGTAGCCTGTAATAGCTATCAGTAAAGTGGGCCTCCCCCTCCCACCACAAGATAGCATCCAGCAAGGCGGTCCTCATTACCACCATAACTTTGTAACCGTATAGCTTTTTTAACTATTTGAGTTTGTTCTCGCTGTCCCTTAATATTTTCCGACTCGTGAATTAAATGACCGGTTTTCGTCATCTATTTTGGGTTTTGACAATAAAATGTCAGGGAAGGGGTGACTCAAGTTACTCAGGGTAATATGTGCAGATATGAATATTAAAGTGCTTCTATGACTGACGAACATCATTTCATCATTATTGTAATAGAAAATTTCTATATTCACTTGGAAAATAGCATTTGTGTGTTCACCTTTGTGTATAAGGAAAAGGCGAGACAAAAACACGCAGAGTCCAAATACGCAGAAACTATCTGTGCCAAAGAAAAAAGAACTGGTTTTTAGAATTTAAAATGGCTGGTTAAAAAAGTGGGGTTTGTTGCCAAAATATATTCTGCTTCAGATTATGTCAATGTTAAGAAACTGGGCACAATTAAATACGCATGGCACATCCCAGGTTTTGCCTCGGTATTGAGGGACTGAATTTCTAGGGGGAGGGGGGAATTAAACACAAATTAAGTATTTTTTAGAGCTTTGCGTTTGAGGGCGCAATATCTCTACTCCTTTGGTTCATCTAACATTTTAAATATTTTTTTTTCGACTGTTGCTCGTATCTTTCGGTATGCTGGTAACTTGTTTTTTTTTTTTTTTTTTTTGAATGTTGCAAGTTGCTGGTGTCAAACCTTTTTCAGGCTTGTCACCACCATTGTTAAGGGTAAGCATGAGGTCATTGATTACTTTTTGTCTTAAACACCAAGGACATCAAAATAAAAACATTTTTTGCCCCTTCCATCCTTTCCAAATCTATTCATGCCTTAAAACTGCGATTTTCAAGATTTTTCTTTTGTTTATTTCAAAATTGTGCAAGTTTCTAGAGTAGTACGACATTTCCGTCAATGTTGTCATTTTGAAACTTGAAAATAAATGTGCAAAAACTAATTAGTCAAGTTTGGGTACAAATTTCATTCACAAAAATTCCAGCAGTAACAATTGATTGATTCCCAAAGGCAACTAAACCTTCAGAAGAAAGCTAAATTTTCAGCTATTTGGTGCCATACCTGTATGTTTTCAGTCTTTTTTTTTTTTTTTGTTGATTCTTCGCACACATTTCCTTTACTAAGTTTTGTTCCCACTACTTCTAAAAACTACTAAAACTAACAACTCACTGCCGCACCAAGTTACCTGAGGCTAACGCAGCTGCGCATGCTCTTCCACCATCACAAGCTTTCCTCTTCACATCCTCTCAAGAAATTTGAATTTCCTTTAAAGCTTTTCATATGATCTCTTCAAACTTTATTCCGGGATGTCCTGCTTTTCTTTTGGCCCTTTATGGATGGCTGTCGAGGTCGTATCCAGGGGGTTAGGGGGTTTGACCCCCCCCCCCCCCGAAATATTTGTCCGACTTGTAAAAACGTAACAAAAATGGATATAAATAAATTTATTATTCTTTTTTTTTAGTTTTTTTTGTGTAACCCCTTACTCCCTCTGTAGCTAGATTCCTGTTTAAAACACCCCAAGAAAAATAATTCTTGATACGGCCCTGATGGCCGTCAAGGACGATCTTTGGCAGTCCTGCATCCGCAAAACGCCTTCTAGTCATCTCGACCTTTCTCTCATTACAGCCATAGCAAATGGGGCAGAACCACATTTTTTGAAAAGGTTACTGTTTGAAATAGGGTCTTTCGGACGGGTACCTAAAGCAGTCAGTAGGCAGTTTCTCTGGAAAACATCTTACAAATCTACATCAGAGGTTTTTTTTTTTATTAAAATTTAAATTCCCGATTTTGTCTAGTGTTTTAAGATACTGTCATGTAAGTTTTCACTTAAGTAGTTCAAACAATCAGATCGCATTTCAATTGTCCTTGGTACTTGAGAAACAACGTCGTTTTCTGAGCCTTTTCTTAAGGAATGCAGATTTAATTTTAGGCTATGAAAACCGAAGTTTTGTATAGCTACCTCTTGAGTTAGTGGCTATTTACTTCCTTGTCTTTTTTTGGATTATTTTCTCTTCGATAGTTAGTTAAATCTTGAGCAAGATTGTTTATGGGAAAGCCTTAAACTGATTTTTTTATTTTTTTTATTTATCTATTATTTTGTTTATTTAGCGTGGTCATTATATTCAGTGTTCGATAAGCTTCGGTATTATGTTGAATATATTCCCCTACAGTATTTTGACTAAGGATAAGACCCTAATCAACCAAGCTTACGAGTAATTATTAGTAGCCTATTAGTAATTAGTAATTATTTAATTATTTAATTATTATTATTTATTTAAATATTTATTATTAAATATTATTATTAAATATTAATTATTATTAAAATAATGATTATAAAATAATTATTATTGAATATTTATTATTAAATATTATTATTAAATATTAATTATTATTAAAATAATGATTATAAAATAATTATTATTGAATATTTATTATTAAATATTATTATTAAACATTAATTATTATTGAAATAAATTATTATTAAATATTATTATTTTATTATTTAAATATTTAATTATTAGTAATTATTGTGTATTAAAATTTACATTTATTTCATACAAGTTGGTGAAACGCCTTTATCTGCTTCAGCAATAATTGAAATGAAATGTAAACATATAACAACCGATCAAACTTTAAACAATAATATGATTAAAAGCACTAAGATTAAGACTGTCTTGAAGATAAAAAGAAATACCAAGACCCTAAATTAAATGTTTTAGCGGTTTTTATGTTTTCATTTTACTCAAATCATAAATAATTTGGCCACGTGTGGCCACAGAAGTCAAGAATGTGGCCATACAAAGAGTCAAATGTTGCTAAGAAATAATTCACTGCTTTAATATATAGGAAAAAATTATTATTTTTATTTAAATTATTATTTGATTGTTAAGTGTATATTTTAATATTGGCGGTAAAAATTATTATTTGATTGTTATGTGTATATTTTAATATTGGCGGTAAAAATTATTATTTGATTGTTATGTGTATATTTTAATATTGGCGGTAAAACAAAAGAAGAAGATGCGGGTGTTAGAATAATTTATGCATGAATATAGTCTGCAAAAACCGAATTCCTTTGGTTTTTAGTTTTTCTAACAATTAGTGGCAACGAACTGTAGTAAGGAGCGACCCGGCTCAATAGTAGTTGAAACTCTAAAAAACAGAATTTTGATACCAATAGTAACATTAAAACAATTGTATTATTATGCTGATTTTAAACATATAAGTTTCTTCAAATTTAATCCTATCCATCAAATGTTATGAGCCGACAAAATTTGCCTTATTTTAGAACATAGGGGAAACACCCCCTAAAAGTCCTATAATCTTAACGACAATCACACCATCAGATTCAGCGTATCAGAAAAACCCTACTGTAAAAGTTTCAAGCTCCTATGTACAAAATGTGGAATTTTGTATGTTTTGCCAGAAGACAGACCACGGATGCTTGTATATTTTTTTTCCCAGGGTGATCGTATTGACTGAGTGGTCCTAGTAAGTCGTAAGTGGGCTCATTCTAACAGAAATTAAAAGTTGGCCCCCTCCCACGCTCATTTTTCCCAAATTCACCCGATCAAAATTTTGAGATAGCTATTTTGTTCAGCATAGTTGAAAAACGTAACAATTATGTCTTTGGGGACGACTTAATCCCCCACAGTCCCCGGGGAAGGGGCCGCAAGTTACAAACTTAGATCATTGTTTAAATACAGCAATGGTTATTGGGAAGTGTACAGACGTTTTTAGGGGCCTTTTCGAGTGGGAGGGGGTGGGGGAGGGGGCTACGTGGGAGACTCTTTCCCTGGAAGAATTTATCATGAGGAAAGAGAATTTCCCTGAAGATGGTGCAGGATTTTTTTTAGCATTATTAAAAAAAAGAGAAAAAATTTCACTCGGAAGTAAGGAGCAGCATTAAAACTTAAAACGAACTGAAATTATTACGTAGATTAGGGGGTTCATCTCCTCCAAAATACCTCGCTCTTTACGATAAAGTATTTTTAGTACTTTCCACTATTTATTCTGCGGCCTTTGTGATTCAGAAGTCATTCTTAAAGAATTGGGACAAAATTCAGGCTTTAGTGTAAAGAGTGAGGTTTTGACAGGGGGGATGCGCGAACCCCCTCATATACGTAATAAGTTTGTTACGTATTTAGTTCGTAAGTTACATATGTTTATTACTAATAAAAACGTTCGTAAAAAATAAAAGTTCTGGTTGCCTTTTTAAGTAATCAAAAATTGGAGGGAAATTAGGCCTCCTGCCCTAACCATTTTTTATCAAAATCGTCCGGTCGAAACTATGAAATAGCCATTCAGCCAAAAAAATAATATGCAAATTTTCTTTTAATTATTTAATTAGCCAAAATCAAACATACATTAATTCATAAGCGTTCAGAAATTGAATAATAAAAAAATTTCAACTGAAAGTAAGGAGTAACATTAAAAATTAAAACGAATAAAAATTATTCTGTATACGAAAATGGTTGTCCCCTCTTCAACGCCTCGCGCTTTCCGCTAAAGTTATTTTTTATTGTTTTAAGAAGTAGAGTTGTGAGAAAGAGTCAAATTTTAGTGTAAAGTTTGGGACGTTGAGGTAGGGACGACCCTTTCATATGCGGAATAGTTTCTGTTCGTTTTAAATTTTAAATAATTTCTGAGACCATACTGGCTAATTATGACAAAACACAAAATCGCAAAGAAAAGAAGAACGAGGACGATAAACAGGCAGTGAAAAAGTTGAAAATTATGCAAATATTTCGGTCAAGGCCTCTTCTTGACCGTCCTCAGACCGTCTTGACCGTCTAAATATATTTATATTTATATTTATAGACGAAAATTATGTGTATAGACGAAAAATTTTCGTCTTAAATTTTAATGTCGCTCCTTACTTTCAGTTGAAAAAACTTGTTGTTTTTATATTTAATATCTCAAAAATGGAAGAAAATTATATATATATATATATATATATATATATATATATATATATATATATATATATATATATATATATATATATATATATATATATATATATATATATATATATATATATATATATATATTCGTCTTAAATTTTAATGTCGCTCCTTACTTTCAGTTGAAAAAACTTGTTTTTTATATATTTAATATCTCAAAATGGAAGAAAAGCTTGGACGATATTGTTAGGTAAGCAATAAAGTTGGAAATAAAAAGAATTTGCATTTCTATTAATTTTTGTTTTGCCTAGTCGCAACCTTGTTCGGGTTTTTGTAGGCTAAATGTTGTCCATTTATGACCATACAATTTGGCTGTTTCCCTTAGTTTTACATTTTTTATTGTTCTATCTTACTTATTTTATTTAATTTTTCAGTCTGGGGCCGCCCCAATGGCAAAACGTCGAAGGATGGCAAGCTCTAATAGTACATCTGATAACCAAAGTCCGAGGGAATGGGAACGGGAATCGGCTAGAGAAGACCGATATTTTAGACCGAGACATGAGATGTTTTCAATTTCCTCAAATTGCCAAAGAAGGTAACTACCTCGTTACAGTTCTCTAAAAAAACATAGACAAAGAAATCCGAAAGGTTCATTAGCATAGTTGTACTGGTCTGAACAATAGGGGATATAAGTGATTTTTAGGGAGAAGAATTCAAACAACAAAGTCCAACCTCAAATCCAACCATTTGGGTTTTATGGTGTTTCATGCAGCCGCCACCTACGTCCTTGAGCATATTTGCCAGTCCTTGGATTCTATAATTATACAACCTAATTTCCTATTATTGTCCCTAGCTGTTATGTTACCAATTTACAGTGCAAGATACCCTGAAAAGTCCCTTATGTGAAATCTTTTGAATACTGATGTAATTTACATAACTGAAATCGTTCAATTTGTTTTGTTATTTTTTAAATAATTGTGTCAAATCGCTTCATGGGCCCTTTTGTATTAACTTCTGGTGTTTTTTGCTGTCCTAGTTGTACTTTTGGGGATAAGGAACCAAAAACATGCCAATAGGGTCCGAAATCACAGCATTGAGGGACTAAAAGTACACTATCCCTGAAAAGTCCCTTAATCCTCATCATGCCTGAAGGGGCTGTCAGAGTAGGGATAGTTTTGACCAAACCTGGCAAGAAGTTAGAGCTTATGTCCTATAAATCCTTTCGAAGGCTAAGATCATGATAAAATACACTGATCAAATACCCTACTCTCACAGATCGCCAAAGATTGTGGTTTTTGATCATCCGTTTGTGGGAGGAAGGTTGAGGTTGAGAGTTAAGAAGAATTTTAAGAAAATTGAAACTTAATTGGAAGGGGTGAAGAGTGAAACTTTGAATACGCTTGTGGTTGAAGAGGAGATCGTACATATTTGTTAGCCCCAGGCATTTTGGTGCTGCAGTAAGTTGTTAGTAGTAGTTGTAGTCGAGAGTGTATCCAGGATTTGTATTAGGACGGGGGGGATTTTTTACAAAAAAAAAAAAAAAAAAAAAAAAAACGCTTCGAAAATTTGTTTTCGAAACGTTCATTTTTCAAATTTGTTTCAGAACATTTTTGAAACGTTCTATGAGTCGGACAAAATATTCGGGGAGGGGGTCAAACCAAGTACCCCTTGGATATGGCCTTAGTCGTAGTAGTATACTTAAATGAGTAAATAACCATAAATTCAGGACATTTCTCCCATTTAACGATTGGTAAAGAAAATCAGCGATATGTCTTAGTTATTGCGTCCACATTTTTTACCGAAAACATAAGCTTTTAGCAAAAAATACGTACCAGTATCAGGATTGATATTCATTCCTGTGTTTGACCCCCCTCCCCCTCTTAAATTTTGTAACTTGTATTAGCACATCAGTCTATCGGTATAGTAAATCTGAAATATAAGAAAAAATATCATTTTAGGCTCAAATTTTACTCCTGGGATTCTCGAAACTGATCTTGAGCAACTTTATATCTATTCAGATAAAATAGCAATGACTAGTGCAAAATAGAGAAAAAATCAAATCTTTCGGTAATAAATATTTAACGAGTCTTTTGAAATGCTAAGACCATGTTAAAATGTGCATAACAAACGATATGAGCCCATAGCTTACACCTTTGTTTAAAATTAAATAAAAAACAAATACCATTATCAAATATACAAGCAAATACCAAAAGTCGATCTGGATAAGATATTCTTAACCTGAATTTTTTTTATTCTAAAGAACTCGCATGCCATCTATATTAAAGTGATTAAATTTCTTTTATACTGTTTGTGATGGTATACTTTTAAACTGTTATACTGTTTGTGATGGCTACAAATAAAGTCGTTATTCACGAGGTAGAAGGCAATGTCAGTTTAGCTTTCTCTAGTTTATATTCATAATTCGCAACTAGCAGAAAGTTGCCAGACCGTCATTCGCGAAAAGACAAGATAAATATTGTTCTTGATAATCGAGGCATTGTAAATGTTTCAATAATTTGTTTTTTCAATCGTTATTAGCGACTAGACGGTGAAATTTTGCTTTAGCCGGTCTTTCAAGCTCGGGTGTACTGGCAAAACGGTCTCTTGAACTGGAAAACGCTCATAGAAAACCGCGTAGTATTCACATGATAATGCTGGAATGTTGGAAGTCATGTTTAGTGGGCTGTTTGAAATCGAGTCCCAGGCTTCAGACTTCCTCCCCTCCTAGTTTTAAAAAACTATTTAAAATAGTTTAAAATAAAACTTTTAAAATATTTAAAAAATTTATTGAAAAATATCTTGTTGGATTTATCATGAAAATTGATAATAATAAAAAAACAAATTAAAAAAAAATGCTTTATCTTTCTCTTTATCAAAGAATTCTCGTTCACATTCTTTTCGCAGTCACAATTTAACATTTTAAAAGCATTATTTGTTATTTTTTAATGACTCAAGGATTAGTTTATAACCCACTATATAAAAAAATACGAGATTTCCATATTTTGAAAACGGTTCATGGTAATGAACCGTTTCACCATGAACAAATGAACCGAACTCTTCCAAGTATGCAAAATTCACTTAGTTTAAAGCTGTTCAAAAGCTATTAGAATAATATCTTTTTTCCTATTTGCGTTAGCCTAATTACATTAAATGTAACACTGTTTCCGTTAATTGCCTTCAAATAGGGGAGCCGAATTTTACACTTTAGAATTCAGCAAATAGTTGGGAGAATCTCCCAACTATGGGAGATGTCTGAACCCTCTCTCGCCAATATGCAAAATTTAGTATTTTTTCTGAGAAGGGTGGACATGGGTGTCTGTTTATTTTTTTTTTTTTTTTTTTGCACCTACACGAAAATAAGAGACAAGAAACACCGCAGTGTTCATTGTATAGTGGTAAAATGATGGAAATGGTTAAGCTCTAGAATTTTTAGTTAATTTCTCATCTCGAGAGAAATGGTTTATAAATGCAGATACATCACGAAAACTTGGCCTGATAAATTTTTCTCCACTTGAGCAATTTGAAGAAGAAAAAAGAACATTCAAAAGGGATGTTTTTCCTGGCAAAGTGGCTGTTTTTCAACAGACTGTGAGACCGTTTTTCAAGCTGTTTGTATCTGCCATTAAGTAAAAAAAGAATATAAAATCCTGAACTTGGCGACTACCCGAAATCATTAATTCCAATTTCTATTGTACTTCCCTCGGGCTCGTTTAAAGTTATAATATTATTGAATTTTCTAAGAGTGAAAACTAAATGGATATACTTGAAATGAATTTAAAAAAAAAAAAAAAAACATCTGTTCTTTTCAATAAGAATATTTTAATAACTATTATTTAAGTCTTTAGGTTTTGGCTTCGCACCCAAAAGCCTTTATCAATGAAAAAAAAAAACTAGCCTAAACAAAACATATAAAGAACAAGCTATGCAAAAAAAAAGAAGAAAAACGAAAGGTTAGCTCACATTTAAATAAAATCTAATGGGCAAGACACCAACAATAAAGCGGCAAGGCAGGAGGTCTGCTTTACCTGTACTATTGTATGGTATATAATATTATAGTGTAGCAACTATAGTAAAGTATTACCTATACTATACCTACACTATACTATACTATTCCACGTCCGATTTATTTTCTGATATGGGATTATAGCAAAATGAAAGAAGTCTTTTATTCAAGAATCTACAAGTCTTTTTATTTAAGAGGGTAATAAGTATTACCTATACTATACTATTGCACCCTCGATTTATTTTCTGATATGGGTTCTAGCAAAATGAAACAAGTCTTTTTATTCAAGAATCTTGCATGTACCCTAAGTTGAAATCAAGTAGAGATTAATGCAGTGATTTCTAAACTTTGTATTACCACGGCTCCCTTAAAAATATTTGATCGTATTGTGCCTCCATTCCATTTTACAAAATAATACAGTCATGAAATTTTTTTTTTAGTTCTACGAATTTATTTAAGAAAGACTCTTACAAAAAAAATGAAAATAAAATTATATTATTGTCTTTTAAAGGAAGGATATGCTTGCCTATTAGCACAAAGTTTGTCAAATCTCGGTGTCAATCATGAGATAGCAACACAAAGCTCCTTTTTTGCAACCAAACGAACACAATATTTCATTTCACCTAATGCAGAAAATCCTGCTGTGTGCAAAGAAGATTTTGCGAACGGTAGCAATACTTTTAAAGCTTTATTTGACAAAATACCATTTTTACTCTTAATAAATAGCCCAAAATTGAATTAGAGATGCATTCTGAAATTTTTGTTATCAATTAGTATCACAAGATAATTCAATCAAGTTTTCTTTCGAATTACTTGCTAATTCCAATTTATCATTTTTTTGTCGATAAATATGGGCTATTCTGTATCCATAAAAATTCCGTAAAATTGAAATCATAGAAATAATTCGAAAAATGAATTAGTAAATCATCCCAGTGTTCAGCAGATGGATTTTTGTTTGCTTCTATGTTATCTTGGGCGCATAAATTTAGACGTGGAAACATTTTAAACTCATGTTTTTTCCCAATTTGTCTTCCAAAGCTCCTTTTTTTTATGAATTTTTTCACATTAGCTTTTTGAGTCAAAAAATGTATTTGCTGTCCTTACGTCGTTTATTCGAAACAATCAATTGTGGTAAAATTTCCACCAAACAAGTCAGATTAATAATTAAATTACAATCCCTAAATATGCTTGCGTCCTCATTTTGATTTTCTTTTATTACAATTGCAATTTCCACTTTGAGTTCATGTTTGCTCTTCATAACTTTAGCACGAGCTAGCCGTCATATTTCGCAATAGCACAAAGTATGGCATAAGTAGCTCCCATATCATCCATCACACGGCTTTGTTAACGATCTAACTTATAATGAACTGTTTAGTATATAGTTTGTAATTTTCGTTACTTTTTTTAAAAACAATTAAGTTCTTCATTTTTATTTTTGATACAAGAAATGCTCTGTGGAGCCTACAAGTGCATTGCGAGAACATCGGGCTTTTTTCATTTTAACTAGTACTAGAAGGGCAGTTTTGCGTCCTGACATTGATTTCGCACCATCTGTACAAAGCCAAACGCAATTATTCTACAATATGCCTTTATCATTAGAAAAAAGTGTCAATTACATAAAGGTTTGACGGGATGTGGCTTTTCCAGGAATAAGTTTGCAAAAGAATCTTCGGTTCTATTATTCTTTTCAATATATCGAAGATATTTAATTAAATATTTGGTTGTAGCTACATCAGTTCCTTTTTCTATTGTAAAGGTGAATTTTGAAGTGCGTATCTTAGAAACTAATTAATCGCTAAGATTATATCGTCAATCGTCTATTTGTTCAATCCCGAATGGAGTATTTAGCAGAATCTATGAAACCTTGCTAATTTTACCTTGAGATTGCAAACTTAGTATTTGTTGAGTCAGGGCCAGTAAATGCTGCAATCCCGAAAGGATTAAGATATTTCGTGTGACTGTGCAGTTTCAATTTCATTTGATTTTTTTGCCAGTCCTGGCTAATACTCGCGCCTCCTCACAGACTGGCCCATGCCTCCTTGGGGAGGCGCATCTCCCAGTTTGGAAAGTGCTGAATTAAAGAACAACCCAATACCAGTTCCTTAAATAATTAACAGTCTCCAGTAATTAGTTCTGCATATTTTATCAATGACTTTTACTTCCTTCTAACTTTCATACTTTCTAGTTAAGTTGCGAAAAGCTACTCTTTCATTGCCGCTACTACTTTCTAATCCCTTGTTAATTCGTCGAAGACCCGACTAATATTATTTCCTCTTCTTTTAGGTGTGATTGCCGCTCTGATTTTGAATTCCAGTGAGAAACTTCAGCAGTGCGCTTTCTTATAGTTTATAGTCTTTGAAGCAGAAACGCATCCAGGGGGTGGGGTATCCAGCTTGAATAACAGCAACTTATTCATGACATCTAAATTCAAATACATCAAATAATATAGGTTTATTTTTTCCATGGAAGTTTTGTTTTTGCTTTTGTTTTAGTTTTTTTGCGTCCCTACAGTATTAATATTTTAAAATCAGAATGAAAGTCTTTTATCATTTGATAGCTGAGACTCATCTCTATCCATCTGCTGAATTGTATTTTCAAATTCGCTTCCATTTTTTTTCTTTTTAGATCTAAATTACGTTGAAAATACGTTAGAAAATCGCATGTTTTACAGAGAACATAAGCCTTAAGTTTGACTAGTTAATTGCAGTTAAGTATATTATTTTTCATATATACCATAAACCATGTTTACTTTTGCAGTCCTGGAGGATCTCAAACACGAAGTAGGAGGGAAACAGACCCAAGGGAGTCTCACCCTGCTGGAAGCACCTTAGATTGTCAGAGTACATCCATTCAAAATCGAACGCAATCTGGACCTAGTTCAAGTCGCTACGCGTCTCTAATACAGCCGGCTGGACCCTTAATACAGGTAAGCTTTTTCTTTTTTTTGGCTGTAAGAAACAATCCGCTTCCTTAATTAAACTGCTTCAACATCGTCGGTTGCGATAGCTTTAAAGGTCTTATGTCATAAGCAGGGTTGCCACCTGTAGCACGAAAGTGCTATTTTACCACTACCTCAGTAAATTTTTTGACTGTACAATCGCCGTATAGCACGAAAATTTTGGCAATTATTGGACTTTAGGAACCGATCGTGGTGGCAACCCTGTAAATCTGGGAATGCCATGTTTGGGCTTTGTGGTTGTTGTTTGTCATCATTTGTTTCTGCAAGGTAGGCTTTCGAGTGCCAAGGTACGGCTGAAACCTGGACAAACAAATAGTATACGCTGCAATTTTTAATTAATAAATTTATAACTAATTTTGTAAAAATACAATTTCTTAGGGAAAATCATACATAATAAGATGTGAAAGTGACCGTGTTTTCAATATAAAAAATACACACGCACACCCATTAGCGATCTAGTTGCTATATTCATAACTACTTCGTCAACATTATCTTTTAAATATAATCCGCTAAATACAACAACTTTGTTGTAAGAAATATGCAAATTCAAGGTATAAAAATTATTGTAATAAGTTTTACTCAGTAACAGTTTGAAAATGGAATTTAATCCCCCAAGTAATTGTTTTGCTCTGTGTTTGAGCCTAGCCAAACTCGATGCTTTTTGGAGCTTGTAATATCTACCAATGGGGGTATTGTCATTGATTGTTTCGTCTACCAATTACTGATTTTGTTAGTGATTATTTATTTTTAATGAGGAATAAAGGTTAGTAAACCGCTTCTTTCACTAGTATTTTTTTGCTTGTTTCATTTTGCTTTGGTATTTCAGCCAGTTTCCTATTTCAGCAATTCAATACTGAAGATCAAGGCTTGGTCACGCACAGTTTCTTTTTCTAGGCGGGGGGGGGGGGCATATTTTACTTCATAATCTTATTACGTATAATCTTATAATGAAAAAAGAAATCACCAATACAACAGCAAAAAAAAAAAAAAAAAACAAGAGCTAAGAGCTCATATGCCACTTGTGACGAGGCATGAAGAGCTAAGAGCCAAGAGATCATATGGTATGAGCTCTAACAAAATTCTATGAATCAGTAGATTGATTTAAAAGGAAAATAAGAGGCTTAATGCCGGTCAGGATTTAAGATAAGAGCTCTGAGTCACGATGTCCTTCTAAATATCAAAATTCATTAAGATCCGATCATCCACTCGTATGTTATAAATACCTAATTTTTTCTAATTTTTCCTCTCCCTTTAGCCCCCCATATGGTCGAATCTGGAAAACGACTTTATCAAGTCAATTTGTTTAGCTCCCTGACATGCCTACCAATTTTCATCGTCCTAGCACGTCCAGAAGCACCAAACTCGCCAAATCACTGAACCCCACCATCAAACTCCCCCAAAGAGAGCGAATCCAGTACGGTTCCGTCAATCACTTATCAAGGACATTTGCTTATTCTATCCACCAAGCTTCATCCCGATTCCTCCACTCCAAGTGTTTCCAAGATTTCCCCCTCCAACTCCCCCCAATGTCAAAAGATCTGGTCGGGATTTGAAATAAGAGCTCTGAGACATGAATTCCTTCTAAATATCAAATTTCATTAAGATCCGATCACCTTTTCTTAAGATAAAAATACCCCAATTTTCACGATTTCCAAGAATTCCGGTTTCCCCCTCCAATCCCCCCAATGTCACAGGATCTGGTCGGAATTTAAAATTAGAGCTTTAAAGCACAAGATCCTTCTAAATACCAAATTTCAGTAAGATTTGGTCACCCTTTCGTAAGTTACAAATACCTCAATTTTTAAAATATCCCCCCCCCCAACTCCACCAAAGAGAGCAGATCCGGTCCGGATATGTCAGTCACGTATCTTAGACATGTTTTTATTCTTCCCATCCAGTTTTATCCTGATCTCACCGCTTTAAGTATTTTCAAAGATTTCCGGTACCCCCCAACTGCCCCCCCCCCAATTACGCTGGATCCAGTTGAGATTTAAAATAAGGGATCTGAGTTACGAGGTCCTTCTTAATTTGAAATTTCATTAAGATCCTATCACTCCTTCGTAAGTTCACCCTTCCAGCCCCCAACAGAGCAAATTGGTTCCGGTTATGTCAATCACGTATCTAGGACTTCTGCTTATTTTCCTCTTCAAGTTTCATCCCGATCCCTCCACTCTAAGCGTTTTCCAAGATTTTAGGTTTCCCCCCTCTAACTCCCCTCAATGTCATCAGATCTGGTCAGGATTTAAAATATGAGCTCTGAGACACAATATCCCTCCAAACATCAAATTTCATTAAGATCCCATCGCCCGCTCATAAGTTAAAAATACTTCATTTTTTTCGAATTAACCGGCCCCCCACACGCCCCCAGATGGTCAAGTCGGGAAAACGACTATTTCTAATTTAATCTGGTCCGGTCCCTGATACGCTTGTCAAATTTCATCGTCCTAGCTTACCTGGAAGTGCCTAAAGTAGCAAACCCGGGACAGACAGACAGACCGACAGAATGTGCGATTGCTATAAGTCACTTGGTTAATACCAAGTGCCGTAAAAAAAGACAGGAGAAAAGGAAGACTGTTTTCCCACATTAGTAATTAATATAGATCAGTACTTGAATGAGGTCTTAACCCTACTCATCCATACAATTACATAGGTCAAACAGCATAGCCATGCACAATCAACCATAAAGAATAATCCAGAATAAATAAATAATTATGTTTCTGGACATATAAATTAACCCTTTTGTGACAAGTGCAACCCAATTTTTAGGACGTTTTTTAGGGTCCTGAAGGGCCGAAAATAAATAGCTCCTCCTGCGCTATTTGTGGCACAGGACAGCTATAGATGTTTCATGGGAATTTATTTTTTTTAACTGACGGATCCCCTTCCTCATCAGCCCTTTTGTAGCTGGGATCACTACCCCGGCCCGATAAGAGAAGCGAAGATCAATCCACCGTACTACAAGTCTAAAGGGCAGAAATTTGCAAGATAAATAGATCTATAGCTTCAGAGTTCATGTTGTAATGTAAATTTTTTTTACACTTCTTGATTTGGACGTGATTAGGGTCATTAACGGTCATTAACCTTTAATTGCTTAATGCCTCTGGAAAGAAGAAAACTTCAATTGATGAAAATGAGTTGTAAGATTTTTTTTCTCCTTGCCTTTGCTTTTATTGCTTGACTCTACTTGTGTATAAATCCTTATCGTTGGAAAATCTAACAAAAAAATTTTTTGTCTTTTATTTCTAGTTGTTTCCACTTCGAAATAGGGTTGGAAAAGACCTTCTTTGGATTTTTATTACTGTACTATGTTTTAGTGCATAATTTTATACTTGCTCCAATAAAATTCGTAGTATTCAGGATTTCACTAGCAACAACATTTCCTTATGTTTCCTTTCTAATTATTTTTGCTTCGAAATTTCATAAGGAAAGACAATTTTTTGGATCTTATTATGGTATAATGTTTAAATACATACAAATAATTTGATTTATTTGTTTCCAATATTAATCTGTAGTATTCAGGATTTGCTTTTCTTCTCTGCCTAGGCTAGTCTTGAAAGGTGAAGATACTGAAAAGGGGTGGGATGATGAAGCCTGCTTAGTTTAAGTGCTAGGCCATTAATCTCAATAAAAAAGGAGAGACAACGCTTTTTGAATTGCCGCAGGTAAGGTGACGTGTATTTTTTTCTAAGCTTTTTTCATTATTTTCTTCCTTTTATTTGAAAAGGTGAAGGACCCGGTGGAGCTGAACTCATGTCACTTGGCTCATTATCTGAAATACTTTACCTTTTTTTTTGTTGGCCATGTTGTCAATTTCAAGAAGTATTTCTACAGTATTCCTAACTATTGAATAAAAAAAAGGTCGCTCACTTGGCTCGAAATGCAGCAAATCATCCAGCTCAGATAAATCAAAAAAGCAAATATTTCACCTACATAGAAGAATAGAGATGTAAATTACTTACAAAAAAATCACTTGAAATGCATAGCTGAAACGACCAAGATTTTATTAAGAAGAAAATATTGAAATAAAATTATCAAAAAAGGAAGTAGCTTACAATGACCAAAAAACGTTTAATCACAAGATAGATGGATATAAATATCCTTCACGAACCTTTCTGGGAAATACCTGTATTTAACCTGCACCACTCCCCCCCCCAATTCGTCACTTTCACTTGAATTTGATGGGAATGTTGGTTCCTTCTTCCCTCCGTATCTCTGCTTACAGCATATTTTACCAGGACGATTGTATAACCATAAGATTGATTACAAAACTTTGTATTTAGGCTATATATATATATATATATATATATATATATATATATATATGTATATATATATATATATATATATATATATATATATATATATATATATATATATATATATATATATATATATATATATATATATATATATATATATATATATATATATATATATATATATATATATATAATTATAATATCTTTTCCTGGCATCATCTGAAAAGGGCCTGTGTTAAAATCACTTCTTTTGCTGTTTTTTCCGTGTCTACGCTGCGTTTCCTTTTTCTTTGTTTCATACATTAGCCGCTATGCCTTGTAGCGCTAGCTATTCTTTTATTGATCATGATTATGCAGCAGTGGCGATGATAGAACTTTTCTTCATGATGAGAAAACGTAGTTCCATGTTTACGATGGTTTGGACAAGCTTGGTGTTGGAAGTCAAATCTCGTTACCTAATAAACAAATAAAACTGATTTTCTAAGCGTTATTTTTTCTAAGATTTGTTTCTAAAACAAGACCTCTAGCTTGTGTAAATAATGTCTCGATCCAAAATGGAACGTTATGGCCTAGCACTAACAGAAAACCTAGACTTTATGGCTTTTTAAAATAAAGCTGAAAATGTATTTGTTTCGGGAGATCTTTTTCTATTTTAAGATCAGAATTGAATAGTTGTTTTTTAATAGAAGGTAGTAACATATGGGCCAAATTTGAATAGTTGTTTTTCAGTAGTACAAAAATACACGAAGAATGACAACAAAAATATTTTAGCTCTGCGATTTTTTTTTAAATAAGCAGCAGTTGAAAAAATTCTACTGACATGTACTCAAAAACACCATAGTGAAAATGACAAGGAAACATCTTAAATGTCCATCACAGTTTTTGCACTACATGATTGGTAATTGAAAATCGGAAACAGTAATATCTCTTCTTTATCAATTTTCACAAATTGACCTATGAATGACTCCTATCGTCAAACTTAGTTAGTCATCTGCAAATGAAAAACGGCTCAGCACATCTGAGCACTAACAGTGATAGCCCCCCCTTGAAATGGGTCCCAAGGTCTCCTGCTTATAAGCAAATTATAAAACAGTGACCTAAAAATTAACTTTCATATCTATGCAAAGCAATACATCGATTCCCTAAGGAATAGACCTGTGTACATACATTTCTAATATACAATCGTATCTCAACACTAGAGTCGAATCCCAGATACAGGAGTCTTAACCTGGTTGAAAAAGCCTACAATTTATTAATTAATAAATTTGTATGTGAATACAAATATCAAAACTTAGACAAATTAATAATCACGCATTAATCAATAACTGGTGAAATAATTGTACTCCAAACATAGAGTAGATGATTTGGGTCACATTTTAGATTTATTATAGGGAGTGATTCGGCCGATTTTCTTTATTTTGACCTATTTGCGAGACTGTGACACTAAAAACGCTGAGAAGAAATGGCTTCTCGGTGTTTTTTTTTCAACTGCCAAAGGAGGTCATGTATCTGTCCTTCTGTAACTGCCTGTAATCATGGAGTATAACTGGAATTGCTTACTCCCTTCTGAAGTCCAACGAGAGTACCATTTCTCATTTTCTGTTTCCACAACCTTTGAAAAAAAAACTTAACTTTTATTTATAGAATTTGAAAATGAAAATATAGAGAGAAAACGGGTACAACCTTTAAACTAAACAGTGGATAAAAAAAAAATACAAACCGATGTCTCCGTTTGAGCTTATGATGGAACCCCCTTTTTCTAATTTAACAGTATGTTAAACTTGTTATGAAACTACTGTCAATTACTTTCCTGGAACAAAATACTGTTGAATATTGCTGGTCTTTATTTAAACCCAAATATTAGATTATCTGCTTCTTAGACGTAAACTGAAAGGCATAAGGGACTGGAAAGAGTGCAAATTGTTTGTAGTGTCGAAAACGTCACTAACACAATCTAGTAGCTGATGGTTTAGTGACTGTAGTAGTTCTTTTGAGGTTGAAAACGCGCTTCAGGGGTATTATTTTGGCTCTAGATCCATTTCTGTAAGTTTTTCAATTCAACAACGTTCTAAGACAGTGAGAAGTCCCAAATCTGGGATTTCAACATATAATAGTTCTGTATTATATTCCAAACAAAAGTTTAAAAAAAAATATTAGGTCTATTGAATAGTTAGTTACACTAAACTGCTATAGACTTGTATTTTCAGTCACTTCAAACAACCTAAGAGCAGGGAAAGAAAAAATCTAAATTCCACAACATGAACATTATACAGTATACAAAATTAATATTTTTCTTTATTAAAGATTTTTGGACAGATCATTCTCGTACATTTCTTCATGATTCCGCGCGTGCGCAATGAGCACAACCTATGCTGACACTATATAGTGTCTATATAGGCTGTGGCAATGACAAATAGCAACTGAAGCTGTTGCGATTTATGCAATGGGAAACTTCCCTTTGCGCGGGCTGGGATATGTCCCATTTTTGACAAAATTTTCCATACCGTATAAATATGTATGTCGTGCTAATTCTGTCACTAGCACTGGCTATTATGCTTCAACTGCAAATATTTTCCCACATAACCTATGCCCACTAGGCCCATACTAGTTTCCCTCCTATTTGATAACAATCATATGTTTTTGACTTATTTGTCTGTTAGTGACATTGCATATCCTCTTTGATGGACTTACCTCTCTTGGGAGCATTAAAAACTACCCAGATTCAGTTGCCAACTTAACTTTATTATCGGGTTCAATGGCAGTTATAATGACTTAATAAGCCGAATTACCAATTATAAGGATCGCCTTGTTCATTTGTAGAGGAAGAATTTTTGAATTTTCTCATTGTAATGTTCCTAACCCACACCATACGAATAGAAATTTTGTTTTCTGACTTTTATTCTGCGGGAAAGAGTTTTAGATCACTCTCTTTGTGTAAAACAAACGCTACCATAATATTTTAAAAAGACATTAGAGAACCAGGTTGTCATTTTTTGGAGGGGGGGGGGGCTTTTAAGTTTTATATGCAAAAATATAGAATCAGTTGTGCTACATTAGCCGGAATAAACGACGAATAATTATACATTTATTCATTTGTGTATTTTTCTGGAAAACGGCTCCATACTTTTTTGGAAAAATTAGTACCTTGGGATGTTCTCGCACAAAAAAAAAAAAAACGATTTAGATAGGTCAGAAAAGACTAGATAAGTCTGAGAAAATTAACTAAAAGCCTTAATTTTGGTTTTTACCAATGACGTAATGTACTATGTTAGTGCATCGTAAAAGGATTTCTTATGACATCTATCATATAATTATTTTGTCATATGATGTCAGGCATAGCATAAATATGATTGTTGTGTTTCCAACGCATCAGTTATTTATATAATATAATGTCTATTAGAAGGCCTAAAAACGGAAATTTGGACTATCAATTGTGACAACACCTTTACGGGCAGCTAAAGCAAACGCCATTGCTAAATTGTCTGAGGAATCAAAATCCAAAAATATGTCAAAAATGAAAATTAAGAGCAAAGACACGGGCGGTTAGAAGAAAAGTGGCGGCTTGTCAAAAATGAAAATTAGAAGTAAAGACATACGCGGTTAGAAGACCTGCGACATCAACTATGTGAGAGAGTAAAAATGAAAATAAAGAGCAAATACATACGCGGCTTTGTCAAAAATTAAGATAAAGGGCAAAGACACACGCGGTTAGAAGACATGCGACATCGAGCATGTTTGCAAGTCAAATATAAAAGCGAAGCGCAAAGACAAGCACAGTTAGAAGACATGCGACATCGAGCTTCTGAGCGAGTCAATGAAAATCAACCTGAACAGCGATAATCGAAACGTATCAAAATTGAAAATAATAGTGATGATGATTGGGTTTGGGATTTTGACATGGATAAGGTCATCAATGCCTACCATTCTTTTGTTAAAAAACAAAGGCTCGGCGATATGTATTTCGTGATGACGAAAGACAAGCCGAGTTAAAACAAACCAAACAAAATGAAAATGATAGCGAGAATGATTGGGTTTTGGATTTTGACATTGATAATGTCATCAATGGCTACCTTACCTTTCAAAATCAAAAACATGGACTAGATAAATCTACTGAAGAAAAAGAAGTTTTTGTCCCAACACCTGAACAATTAAAAGAAACAAAGGTTCGGCGATAGCTGACAAGCTGAAGCAAAAGTTAAAGATAAAAAAAAAAACAATATAATTTTACAAAGACACGACTTCCAATTTAAGGTCCGTTTGGACGTCATGGTATCAAGAAAAGGCTCAAATTCTCTGCGATTAGAAGATAAGCGACATTAAGAATCCATTTATAGAAGCCTGCCGCGTGCCCAGGCCCGGAACTATATATATATATATATATATATATATATATATATATATATATATATATATATATATATATATATATATATATATATATATATATACTAGCTGTTGGGGTGGCGCTTCGCGCCACCCCAACACCTAGTTGGTGGGGCGCTTCGCGCCCCCCAAGCCCCCCCCGCGCGCGTAAGTCGTTACGCGCCATATTAGTTACGCGCCATTGTAGTTGTGTCCCTGTGTCCCACCTGTGAATATAGATAGATTTATATATGTGTTTTATACGTAAAAATTGCGAATATACAACATTCTTGGCTTTCCCACTACTGGGAGCTTTCCGTTTCCAATTGCCAGCAATTGATCTGAAAATGTTTGACCAGAGTCATCGTTACACAGACAGACAACTTATTTTTATATATATAGAAGATGTATATATATATATATATATATATATATATATATATATTTTCTTTTTAGTTTTTTGTAGTTTTTACCTTTTTTAGTTTTTTTCTTCTTTTGTATTTATGCTAAAGCCAAGGTTCAAACCTGGAGCCTCTCGGACCTAGAACCTGAAACATAACGCTTTACCAACTCAGCTACTTCGGCTTGAATACATTCGTTTTGTGCAGCTTCCTCGGGTGTTGCCATTGTAGGTTCTTCAGTCATTTTACAATTAGAAATTTCTCTTTCAACGGTCTTCTTACAATGAAAAATTTTTCTTTGAACGATATTCTTAAATACCTGTGTCCTGGTCGTCATTTATATTCCCTGTGTCCCGGTCGTTATTTATATTCCCTCTCTCCCGGTCGTCATTTGTGTCCCGGTCTGTAATTTCTCTTTGAGTGTTTTTTCTTTTTAGTATTTTTAGTTTTTTGCATTTTTTCTTTTTTCAGTTTTCTTTTTCTTCTTGCCATTGTAGGTTCTTCAGTCATTTTACAATTAGAAATTTCTCTTTCAACGGTCTTCTTACAATTAAAAATTTGTCTTTGAACGATATTCTTAAATACCTGTGTCCTGGTCGTCATTTATATTCCCTGTGTCCCGGTCGTCATTTGTGTCCTGGTATCCCAGTCTGTAATTTCTCTTTGAGTGTCCCGGTCGTTATTTATATTCCCTCTGTCCCGGTCGTCATTTGTGTCCCGGTCTGTAATTTCTCTTTGAGTGTTTTTTCTTTTTAGTATTTTTTAGTTTTTTACATTTTTTCTTTTTTCAGTTTTCTTTTTCTTCTTTATTTTTCAGCTTCACTATGAAATACTAATCGCCGAACCTTTGTTTTTTTTAACTAAAATCTGGTAGGCATTGATGCCCTTATCCAAGTCAAAATCCCAAACCCAATCATCATCGCTATCATTTTCAGTTTTGATATGTTTTGACTCTCGCTGTCCAGGTGGATCTTCATCTAACTGCGCGGTTTTGCGTTCTTTAGCCTCAAGCCTGTTTCCTTGCCGTTCTTTTGATTCCTCGGCACGCTTTCTCATTTTAAACTTAAACATTAATAGATTTCTACGTGAACATATATGTCTTAAATACCATTAATGACTTTACCGTCAAAGCAAAAATGACGACAACTAATTTCATGACGTCAGCCGACACAGAAACATGAAGTCACCTGATCCACAGATCCACAGACAGACAACTTATTTTTATACATATATATATATATATATATATATATATTTGTTTTGCTGTTAAGACATCCTCTCCGACCAGCCTCTAGATACGGCTGTGTCTAATGACAAAAGATAAATTCTAATTAAGAGTAGCACTTTAACAGCAGAAAATATTCGGTAGGAAATACTCAAAAGCTCGGTTAAATAGAAATCCTTTTTTCAAAACTGAGAATTTTTTTAAGTTTATGCAATTGCTTTTCCCCCTAACTGCTTAAAAATTTGCTTTGACAGTATACTATTCCATCCTTTTTGTCATGCGGCACATGAATTATTTATTTTTCAATGGTAACGTATCCCTTCAGGTTGTCCGAATATTCAACTGCTTGAACGAACTCCAAGTAGACCATATGGTATAACTTACATTCGTCCTTCATTTCATTACAGAGTTTTTTTTACCTTTAATTGCTGCGTTTAATATAAAAAAATTGTGGGTAAAAATAAAATCAGGTTTTGATCCATTCATGGCATTAAACTGTGTAGATAAAAAAAACTACATTGGTTTTGATTGTATTTTACAGTAAATACAGGTCCATCATTTCTTTTTAGATTTGAGTCAATCAGAGGTTAAAACATGAAAATGTACGCACGATAATTTTGAAGCCATCAGAATTGACATTAGGCATTAAAAATTTGAAAAAAACAGCTAAAAAGAAAAAAGAAACCGAAAAAAACTAAAAACAAGTAAAAAAGGACGCAAAAATAAAACCATCGGTGTTCGCTCTTTCGATGATCGGGCCCTCGCTCTTCACAAGCTTGTTATCACGTTTCCAGTTTTGAGTTTTTTGCGTGTTTTTCGGATCGTTAGGGTCTATATCCGTTTTCATAGTTCTTAGAGGTCATTTTTCCGGGGATGCGAGCTGGGTGAAAATCTTCTGTCCACATGAATTTGTGTCTTCGCGCTGGATTTGTTCAGTGAAAGTACTTTTTCGCTTCCATCCTCCTCTTGTTGAACTTGATAAAGAGGCTTAGTTCAACTCTGGCTTTTGACCAGAGTAGAACTGGATGGATAAATCCAACTTTTGTTGAACAAATGGTTGTTTTCACGAGGATGGGAGGTGGACATGAGCTCATCTCTCATCCTCGTGAAAATGGGCGCTTGATAGGCTTTTTCCGTCGTCTAACTATTAGCCATCAGTTTTCGTTAGAACGGCGCCAACAGAATTCTTAGCGAACATCATTGTTTTCTAGTAATTTACGGAAACGTAATAATCAGATGGGTAATAAAAAAAAACAGAAGCTTTAAAATTTCAGGATTGTTTGCGGGGCGAAGAGAAGCTAAAGGCAGGAAAAAAATATACATGCTAAGAATATGCAAAATATAAGAAATGTTAGCAGTCTTGAAATCTATCAATATTATAACCCGATTATAAGCATAGAATCTTGTCATCCTCTTTAGCTAACATTATTACAATGCTAACCAGTTTTGTTTGGAATTAGTTTTGTTTAAACGTTGGAAAAATAATTATTGGGAAAATGGTTAGCCAATTGTTTTGTTTGTATTGCCAAGAAGCCTTAAATTGTTCTTCTCAATACCGTTCCAGCCCGATTAGTTTAGATTTGTTTGTGCAAACAATTGAATGTACATATAAAACGACTCACATGCGCTTACGGAAGACCTTTTTCGCGGGGGGGGGGGGGCTCAAGGCCCTCTCACTGCACGCACACATCGTATAAATATATGTATGTTATTACACTTCATTGAAAATTTTTGCTAGCAAACTTTGAGACTATTTTCCAAGAATGCGAGCTGGACGAAAATCCTTTATCAACGAGAACAAAAACATTTTTAAAAGCTATCTTTTAAATGCTGGGCTATAAGATGGGTAATGCATTGTTTGTTTGAAATAAGGTTTGTGTCCTCTTGGATGGGACACTATTCTAATGGAATTCCTATTACTTTAATTTTAGAAAATGATTTTCTCGATGTTTGTCTGTTATTACATTTTGCTAATCCTTTCCGGTTTAAGAGTTTACTGACACTTACCGTAATGCTTTCCCCTCCCTCGCCATCACTAACACAATATAAATAACATCATAGTAATGACAAGACAAACTTCAGGTTGGCTCCTTTCAGAAACTTAGCCCGGGGATAGCTGTCCCCTCTGTCCCCCTAGCTAAGCCATTGGCTGTTAGTCCAGGCTAATTAAAACAAATAATGTGGAAACTCTCAAAATGAGTCAAGTTTCGTTTCCAAAAAGGCCATATCCAGGCGTCAATGACCCGAATATGAGCCCAAGTCCGAAACTTTTTGAATTTCTGGGCATCATTTAATCAAATTGTAAATAAGGTTGTATTTTTCAACGTTTCTGTTTTATACCTCCCCCTTGGAAACGGAAGTAGTTATTTACTTCCGTTTTTTCTATGGTATACTCATTTCCTCGCTATTTAATCTTTCAACTACAGTTTAAGCAAAATGGAGCAATTGACATAATATGGAGGAACTCAGGCACACGTTTCGCTTTGGAGGAGCTAATGAAAGGCTTCTGGCATATGAAAAGGCCATTGGGAAATTTACTTGTGTCAAACAGTTCGTGGTAACCAACTGCAGTAAGGAGCGACCCGGCTCAATAGTAAACGAAACTCTAAAAAACGGAATTTTGATGCTAAAAGATACATCAAAATAATCAAATTTTATGCTGATTTTAAATATATAAGTTTCATCAAATTTAGTCTGTGTCATCAAAAGTTACGAGCCTGAGAAAATTTGCCTTATTTTGGAAAATTGGGGGAAAACACCCCCTAAAAGTCATAGAATCTTAACGAAAATCCCACCATTGCATTTAGCGTATCAGAGAACCTTCTAGCAAAAATTTCAAGCTCCTATCTACAAAAATGTGGAATTTCGTATTTTTTCCCAGAAGACAAATCGCGGGTGCGTGTTTTTTTTTTTTTTTTTTTTTTTTTTTTTTTTTTTTTTTTTTTTTTTTTTTTTTTTTTTTTTTTTTTTTTCAGGAGTCATCGTATCGACCAAGTGGTCCTAGAATGTCGCAAGAGGGCTCATTCTAGCGGAAATGAAAAGTTATAGTGCCCTTTTTAAGTGACAAAAAAAATTGGAGGGCACCTAGGCCACATCCCACGCTCATTTTTTCCCCAAAGTCAACGGATCAAAAGTTTGAGATAACCATTTTATTCCGCATAGTCGAAAACCATAATAACTATGTCTTTGGGGATGACTCCCCCACAGTCCCTGGGTGAGGGGCTGCAAGTTACAAACTTTGTCCAGTGTTCACATACGGTAATGGTTATTGGGAAGTGTACAGACGTTTTCAGGTGGATTTTTTTGGTTTGGGGGTGGAGTTGAGGTTTTTTGGGGGCTATGTGGGAGGATCTTTCCTTGGAGGAATATGTAATGGGGGAAGAGAAATTCAATGAAAAGGGGTCGGGATTTTCTAGCTTTACTATAAAAAAAAAACAATGAAAAAATAAACATGAAAAGTTTTTTCTATTGGAAGTAAGGAGTAGCATTAAAACTTAAAACGAACAGAGATTATTACGTTTATGAGGGGTTCTAAAAATACTTTAGCATAAAGAGCGAGGTATTTAGGAGGAGATAAATACATCGCTCTTTATGCTAAAGTATTTTTAGTAATTTCAACTATTTATTCTCCGGCCTTTCTGATTCAGGGGTCATTCTTAAAGAATTGGGACAAAACTTAAGATTTAGCGTAAAGAGCGAGGTATTAACGAGGGGACAAATCTCCTCATATACATAATAAAAAAATAAAAATGTAAAAGTTTGTTACGTAAGATAATTCTTAAGTTACGTATATTTTTTACTAATAAACATATTCATTAAAAATTAAAAGTTCTAGTTGCCTTTTTAAGTAACCGAAAAATTGGAGGGCAACTAGGCCTCCTTCCCCACCCCTTATTTCTCAAAATCGTCTGATCAAAACTAAGAGAAAGCCATTTAGCCAAAAAAAAAAAAGAATTAATCTGCAAATTTCATTTTAATAATTTATGTGCGGAAAGCCAAAATCAAACATGCATTAATTCAAAAACGTTCAGAAATCAAATAAAAAAAAACTAGTTTTTTTTTACTGAAAGTAAGGAGCGACATTAAAACTTAAAGCGAACAAAAACTACTCCGTATATGAAATGGGTTGTCACCTCCGCAATCCCTAGCTCTTTACGTTAAAGTTTGACTCTGCCACAATTCTACTTTTGAAACAATTAAAAAATTTAGCGTAAAGAGCGAGGCATTGAGGAGGTGACAACCCATTTCATATATGGAGTAATTTTTGTTCGTTTTAAGTTTTAATGTCGCTTCTCACTTTCAGTTAAAAAAACTAGTTTTTTTTATTTAATTACAATAAGTTCGGCTTCAAGTGTTTCCGGCATACAATGTAACAAAAACAAACAAACAACTATGTGATATCACTTGCTTGCATATAGGATTTGCCATTAAGATAGGAAACATTTAGCATCTTACTTCAGTAACTGATGCTAACTAAATAGTAACTACGACAGTTCGAACCTTGTTATGTTTTACTTTGGATTAACTTTGAGACACAAAGTTCAGACCATGATTGCATGTACTTTTAAATGACATTTTTCTTGTTGCAGTAGATGAGTTGAGAGAATTGTTATTTCTCTATGACTGTTATCACTTCTTTCATACAATCCAGCAAAATGTACACGCTGGTAAAACTTATGGTTTAAACTTATGCCCTGGAAAACATACTTTTTTTTATAATTTTTCAAGAATTGAAATTATAACCGGCCTTTTTTCAGTTGTGTTTTTACATTCACATTAAAGTTTCTCTTTTGTTGGAAACGTAAAAACATACTTGCAGCGGCAGCTGCAACCGTGCAAAGAACGAACAACGTCCCATAGTAAACACTATGGCGATCACAAATTCTGTAGCGATCACAAATTCTGTCAGTCGGTCTGTGTGTCTGTCCTGGTTTTGCTAGTTTAGGCACTTCCAGGTAAGCTAGGACGATGAAATTTGGCAGACGTATCAGGAAGCAGACCAGATTAAGTTGGAAATTGTTGTTTTCCCGATTCGACTATCTGGGGGGGGGTGAGAGATGGCTAAATTGGATAAATTAGAAAAAATGAGGTATTTTTAACTTACGAAAGGGTGATCGGATCTAAATGAAAGTTGATGTTTGGAAGGATGTCATGTCTCAGAGCTCTTATTTTAAATCCTGACCGGATCCAGTGACATTGGGGGGAGTTGGGGGGACCTAAAATCTTGGAAAACGCCTAGGGTGGAGGGATGGCGATGAAACTTGGTGGGAAAAATAAGCACAATGTCTAGATACGTGATTGACATGACCGGAACGGTTCTGCTCTCTTTGGGGGAGTTGGGGGGGGGTTAATTCTGAAAAGTTAGAAAAAATGAGGTATTCTTACCTTACGAAGGAGTGATTGGATCTTAATGAAATTAAATAAAAACAAGTTTTTTTAACGGGATGTAAGGAGCGACATTAAAACTTAAAACGAACAGAAATTACGTCGTATATGAAAGGGGCTGCTTTCTCATCAACGCCCCACTCTTTACGCTAAAGTTTGACTTTTTCTCTTAACTATACTTTTTAAAACAGTAAAAGTTTCAGGATGAAACTTGGTGGGAAGAATAAGTACAAGTCCAAGATACGTGAATGACATAACCGGGCCGGATCCGATTTCTTTGGTGGAGTTGGGGGGGAGTAATTCGGAAAAATTAGAAAAAAATGAGGTATTTGTAACTTACGAACGGGTGCTTAGATCTTGATGAAATTTGGTATTTAGAAGGATCTTGTGCTTTAGAGCTTTCATTTTAAATACCGACCAGATACGGTGCCATTGAGGGGAATTGGAGGGGGAACCGGAATTCTTGGAAAACGTGAAAATTGAGATCTCTTTACCTAACGAATGGGTGATCGGATCTTAATGAAACTTGATATATAGAAGTATTTTATGTCTCAGATGCTCCATTTTCAATTCCAATTGGATCCCGGGACATAGGGGGCTTGAGGGGGGAAACAGTAATCTTGGAAACCGGAAATCTTGGAAAACGCGAGTAGAGAGATCGTGATGAAACTTGACGAGAAGAATAAACACAAGTTATAGATACGAGATAGACATAATTGGAACGGATCCGTTCTCTTTGGGGGAGCTGGGGGGTGTTAATTAGGAAAAATTAGAAAAATTGAGGTATTTTTAACTTAAGAACGGGTGACCGGAACTTAATGAAACTTGATATTTAGAAGGAACTCATGCCTCAGAGCTCTTATTTCAAATCTCGGGAAATCGGATATCTTGGAAAACCGCTTAGAGTGGAGCGATCGGGATGAGACTTGGTGGGTAGAATAAGCAAATGTCGTAGATACGTGATTGACGTAACCGTACTGGATCCGCTCTCTTTGGAGGAGTTAGGGGTGGGGCTCAGTGCTTTGGCGATTTTGGTGCTTCTGGACGTGCTAGGACGATGAAAATTGGTAGGTATGTCAGAAAACTTCACAAATTGACTTGATAAAGTCATTTTCCCCGATTCGACCATTTAGGGGGCTGAAGGGAGATGAAAAATTAGAAAAAATGAGGTATTTTTTTATTTACGAGTGAGTGATCGGACCTTAATGAATTTTGATATTTAGAAGGACCTCATGATTCCGAGCTCTTATTTTAAATCCATACCGGCATTAAGCCTCTGATTTTTCTTTTGAATCCATCTATTGATTCTCAGAATTTTGCTAGAGCTCATACCATACGAGCTCTTGGCTCTTCCGGTATCGTCGCAAGTGCCATATGAGCTCTTAGCTCTTGTTTATTTTTAAATTTTTTGTGAATTGTGAAATGTTCCGTACACTATTTTTGAAACAAATTATGCCCCGGACCCCAACCCCTTGCCATTTAGGGGTTGGAGAAGTGTAGGCATATGGTTCTGGAACCACTCAAAGTTGTATCTTCAAAGAAGGATTACTTATTATTATATTTCCTTTTTCATATTATTTTCTTTTTTTACTATTTAATAGATAGAATAAAAATACTTGTAATGTATATAGAAAAATCATAGCACTAAGTGCCTATTTACATTTTTTCTGTGACATTTTTCTTGTTGTCAGGTTACTTTCCAACTTTTTCTTGTTTATTAGGGAGGAGGGGGAAATACTTAGTGAAATAATAAAACATACCGACATTTTGCTTAGGTTTTAAAAACCTTAAGAATCTTCTTTTGAAAAATAGTCACTTTTTCCTAACATTCGAGGTTGCCCAGCTTAAAAAATCGTGGACACCATTTTGTTGCATAGATTTCTTGGCATTATTTGAAAACGATCAAAAATTAGATATTTTTTTCAACTGAAAGTAAGAAGCGACATTAAAACTTAAACATAAATTTTCCCGTATATGAGGGGGCTGCATCCCCTGGAAAAATAAAAAATCTTTGAATTGTTGCTTTTGCATTAAATTTAAGTTGAAAACGGGCAAAGTTTTTGAGGGAAGTAAAAAGCAAAGTTAAAACTTAAGACGAACACAGTCTATTTAACATATATCAATTAAACTAGTACAAATAAACCGAATAATCATATTTCCCTATGTTTGTAGGATTATAGAAACTAGCGCTTTGCTGAAAACATAAAACAATGTAGGAGTTTTTGTACAGTAAAATCAAAACGATAAAGGACACCTTTCACATTATAAAAATAAAGCATTTTAGGATTGTTGCTTAATTTTTCTTTTCGTTTAATTTGGTAACACTTCTACATAACGGTTGGGTCCAATGATTGGCTCTTGTTTTGACTCTGAAAAGGACAAGTCATGGTTTGTAGACAAGTTCGAAATGAAATCATCGGGATAGTATTAGGACTAAGACTAGCTTTAAAATTTTATCATAGCTTGAAATTTTCTGTTTTATAGAGAGAAATTACCGGACTTCCAGAGTTCGTATTATGGCTTATTTTATCTTCATTTTGAGCAATACTAAAGCGTATTTCTTACAATTTAAGATTGTTTACTACTCAGTATTGGTTTTATAGCTGGTGAGACTAAAATATTAACTGATAAATCAATCCAATATTTCTTTATGCTGGTCAGTGACTATAGTTCCAATCTTTTTGGTGAGGTTTTGCGTTTTCAGTAAAGCGCTAGTTTTCTATATTCCTACAAACATAGGGAATATGATTATTTCGTTTATTTGTACTAGTTTTATTGATATATGTTAGATAGACTGTGAAGCAATATTCTTTTTTTGTTTTAAGTTTCAACTTCGCTCTTTATTTCCCTTAGAAACTAGCCCAACTCCTTGGAGAGGGGTTGCAAATACGAGTGCATCTTTATGTCTAATTTTTCTGGAGGGACGTCCTTCGTACCAGTCTTTGGACGGAACCCCCTTCCATGCTTCAGGTACGGCGTGGGCTGTCGTAGATTATTCATTGATGGTAAAAATTAGTACCACGTTACAAAATGCACACGAATCAACGGTGTTTTCTATTCTGATGTCAAATACTCCATCTTGTACTGGGTGATGGTTATACCGTTTTTACCGGCTAAGAAATTATGCTATGAAGAAGTCAGAAGATAACAAATCTATTTCCATGTCCAATAATGTTGTCCTCTGTATTTCCTTGAGCTACGTTTCTCCTGTCTTCTGTGGCTGCGCCTCACCTGCCGAGAGGAGAGAATAGACGACTATTGGCATCTGTCCCAAAAATCCAATGGAATGAACGTCAACAGTTGTTGTTGGGAGTCGCCGATTTTATGTTGATCAGTAGTGTGAAATTTTTTTTTAAATATCTCTTATATTCTGAAAACAAAGAATAATTGGTGCTTGTATTATCTCTTGTTAAAAAGCGTGTAAGTGTTTCCTGAATTATTGGATGATTCTTGAGAATCAAGTTATTGGTTGGATTATTCCCTATACTAAGGTATAGAGACTGTCATAGCCCAAGAGGTTCTTTTTTGAAGGATCTTTTCTATTGAACCTTTGTCACTATTTAAAATGTATTTTTAGTGGTTTTTGAGTATTAAGTTGAGACAAATAAGTAATATATGGCAAGATACATGGGGAATATATAATGTGGACTATATATTGGCACATTGGGGGGGAGGGGGAGGGTACAGTAAAGTGAAGTGCTTTTATAATGATGCAAGCAAGTATTCTAAAACCGCTCGTAGCATTCCTAAAAGTAGCCTACTTCACTTTACCCCCTAAAGTGTAAAATATATAGCCCTAATGATACTTATAAAATATAGTCCCTACTGTTCAAGCTGTTCATTCATTGACGCATAGTAGAACTGGATTTTTCCGTTAGTTTCTTTCAGCTTAGCCTGAGACAAGAAAGAAGTAACAGAATAGATGGAAAATATATAATTAGGGCTATATGTTTGCATATTAGGAGGGTGGGTTGGAGGTAAAGTATTTGGACAGTGTTAAGTTAGAAAACAATTCTTACTCCATAATATGCAGAATGACTGTACCTAACACATTAGGCATGTGAACCCGTTACACTTTACCCCCTCCCCCTTCTCTGATGTGCAAATATATAGCTCAAATTTGTTTCTAAAGTATTGATTTGCTTACTTGTTTCTTATAGCCACCACACTCACAAGTTCTGTCGAGAAGTGAACTTGGGTTAAGAACCGGTTTTACAGACGATGGTGGGGTGGGAATTCATGGTAAACATATCATAGTTCATATTATTGACTTACCAATAGTGAACATATTCACTACATGACGAATTTTCAATTAAAGTATGAGTTACTGGTCGTTTTCGACAAAATAATGCTACATTTTCTCACTGCCAAATTTATTTATGGTTAGGTTGGGTTAGGTCAAAAAATACTTAAATTTGAATTTGTGATAGAAGCGATTATCATCTTCGTAAAGAGCATAAAAAGGGCATCGAGTGGTATATTCTCTTTATTGGTAAGTCAATAATATGAACTGTGATAAGTTTACCAAGTTTATTCAGTTTATGATCTATGATGATAGGAAATAGCATCTGACCATGGATGTTAAAATAAAAATTTGGGATTTGCCAAGGTTTGAAGAAGATGCAAGTACAATTTTTCAGAACAAGTTGCCCAAAATAAAATAGTACCTCAATGGACACAACATGACTTATACTCTTTCGATAAAGACCCTTTTTGGAACAACTAGGCCGAAGGCAGAGCTCATTTCAACGCGATTCTTAGTGACATTTCTGCGTTTTGGGTGCATATTTCTAAGCTGTACTTTCAATAATTTTGTTGATCAAGCACCTAGGCTATATTTTCATCATATTTTGTTTTGTTTCATTAGAATTAATTAAACTTCACTTATCGACAGAACTTGAGTGTGGTTGCTATAACACACAAGTACCAAGTAATCATACATAGGTACATTTCATTAGGATTGAGCGTCAGAGAAACATGTTAGAAGAATATTAGGTAGTGGCTACATCATACAAGTACAGCCAAAATTATATTAATTAAAGGTCAAGAGTAGCAGCTCTTCAGAAGGAAACATGTCAGACAAAAAGACGCACAACCACAATTGGGGCTGTTATAAAGGAAACATTTAGAAAACAGTATTTATTTTGTAATATGCAGACAAATTTTTAGTTAACATACTACAGGTTGTAAATTAGTAAGGCATTTTCAGATTGCTAATTTTTTGCTCATTCTCATGATTTTTTTTTTGTTTTTGACAATTCATCTCCAGCCCCCCCCCCCCCTCTAATGCTCTCATATAGCTTTAGATTATGTATTTAAAAAAAAACATAACAATTTATGAAAATTGATTCAAAAAATTGCAACAAAGAAGGAAATACAACTGATTATATATCCCATGCCCCTTGACTATCCAGATATGGACCCCTCTTGCTCCTCCCTCCCCAATAAAAATGTTGGAGATTCGCCCCTGTTTATGCTTGCTTCATATGTAAAAGTAAAAATTATATTCCCAGTTGTTGTTTTTGTATAGCCTATGAGTATATGAGACCGTTAGAGGGGGGGGGGGGGAAGAGGCGAATAATGAATTGCCAAAAACCCAAACACAAAACTATAAGAATTGGCATAAAATTAGCAATATAAAAATGTGCCTCTTAGTCCTAGGATTTCTTCGTCTGAAGAGCTGCTTTTCTTGAGTTTCACCCAAATAAAATATTTCCCAAGCATTGTGCCATATCCCCTGATTCAAACAAGTTTTTCCAGTGAATACGTAGAGATAAACGTTTTTGTAGGTGATAGTTCTGTATTTATAACTGCCTCATTAAATAGTATAGGGTATTTTAGCTGACTTTAGCCCTACATGGGTGTATCCAGAATATTTTCTCTTGGACTTCTATGGGGCAAGGGAGACTATAGAAAAAACAATGCCTTGCAGCCCTGGTTCAAATAAATTCTTCCAGTATTGTAAGGTATTTTTCGAGTTCTAGGGAGGGAACTCTTGGGGGTCCATGCCTCCCTGTGTTGTGGAAAGGATAACCAAATGGTACTGTTTTGTTGTTGTTGTGTTTAGTTCAGAAGAGGTCATTCTCAGGACTTTACCCACACTTCTTTTTGTTGCCATGGGATTTTTTGTTTAATCAAAGGTGTCTTAATTGCCAATTTAAAAGCCAAATGTCATTTTTAGAAATATCCAGTGGAAGAAAACTTGATGTGACATATTTGAAAACAACCTACTCAATTGAAAGAATGGGGCTGGTGACAAAAAATAGTCTAGACATGTTCGTTTTTTAATTCGGTATCTAACTGTGTGTTGAGTTACTTCTTTTTTGTATTCTTTGAAAAGTTTTCAAGAGCCAAATTAAAAACATGCCCTTTATTTTAATAAATTCAGCCTCATCTAGGCTATGGCTGTCTGTACAGAACAAGTGATGGGGTGCCTAGTAACAGGAGATAATCCAATAAATCCCAAATTTTATGGCAACCTCCTTAATTTTTTGTTAGACTTTGTTTAGTCCCATTGTTATAAAACAGATGGCCTATAGCTAAAGTAATAAAAACTTTTTTTAGATTGAGATGTAGGTTATGGTTTAAAACCAAGGCGTAGACTACATGGGATAAGCCATTTGGAGTCTGGAATGCGGTAGCCTTCAATATTCTCATTTATGATTAATTTAGAATAACTTTTTTGATATTATTGTGAAAAAATTCTTGGTGGCATCCCCCTCCATATGTTTACCTTACACCCAGATGTGTCTATAAATAAAATATGAGAACCAAAAATATTTTGAAAAAAAAACTTGTGGTGTGTTTGTTTTTTAATTGATCAATAAACAATAATTACCTCATCCAAGGGCGCATCAAGGATTTTGTTCGAGGAAGGTTTTACAATATTTTACCTTAGATCCTCCTGTGCCGCCAGAGGTAGCCAGGGCATCCACAAAGAACTGCCAGCCATCTCGCATGTCCGATGCCGTCCAAATATCTTCCAGTCGGGGTTGGATCGTCGTGTCAATGTTGGGCATGTTCCGTTGATAGGTGTGCCGCAAGATGCTCCTTGGTCGACCTCTCCTGTGGATTCCCTGAGGTTGACATTCTAATATGTGTCTCGGGATCCTATCGTCCTTCATACCGATCTTATGCCCAAGGTTTGTCATCTTCGTTGCCGAATGGCGTCCGTAACTATGTGCTGGCCAGAGATAGATCGGACTATCTGGTTTGTGATGTGGTCTCTGCCGTCGATGTTCATAATTATCCGTAGAAAATGGTTTTTGAAGGCAAAAATTCGACTCTTTTTTTGCTGATTTAAATTCTAGTACTCGCTGCCATAGAGAAGTGCAGAGTAGTTAGTCTTGCAATAAAAAAACGCATCAAAAATTGGTTTATTTGCATTTTTATTACTTTTTTACGAGCCGTACACATTCCTTTTGGGGGGGGGGGGTCAACCGCCCTCCCTGGTGTGGCTACGACCTAACCTATAAAATTTCTCGAGGTACTTATCTGTTTTAGCTATAACACTCAAGAAGTAAAGTTAGGCTAATATTTACACAGGCATATTAGAACGGAGCGTAGAAGTAGCAAAATCTACTGAAACATTTACATAGAGGTGTACAACACGATAGGCACTGCATGATGCGTTGAGTCAAAATGCCTGTTCAACAATTATTCCTTTTCAGACAGGCGTGCCTTGGGATTAGTGCTAATTTAATCTCGAGATACGATTATTCAACGCATTTCATATATTTATTCCACTTTGACCTGTGTTTTTTTCAGTTTTGTATCCCTCCTCCTAGAATAAAAAAAAACAGTTTTTTCAACTGAGGGTAAGGAGCGATATTAAAACTTAAACGAATTGAAATTACTCCGTATATAAAAGGAGCTCTCCCCTCCTCAACGTCCCGCTCGTTACGCTAAAATTTGACTCTTTGTCACAGTTCTACTTTTTAAAACAATAAAAAAAAACTTTAGCGTAAAGAGTGGGACTTTTGAGGAGGGGACATCCCCTTTCATATACGGAATAATTTCTGTCGTTTTAAAGTTTCAATGTTGCTCCTCACCTTCATATGAAAAAACTTGTTTTTTTTTAAATTCTGAATGTTTTTGAATTAATGTATGTTTTGATTTTGGCTCACTGCACATGAATAATTAAAACGAAATTTGCCTCTTTTTTTAATGGCTTTGTCTTAGTTTTGATCGGACGATTTTGATAAAAAAAGGGTGGGGGAGGAGGTCTAGTTACCCTCCAATTTTTGGTTACTTAAAAATGCAACTAGAACTTTTATTTTTTTTATGAACGTTTTTATTAGTATTAAATATACGTAACTTACGAATCAACTTACGTTACGAACTTCTATATTTGTATATTTTCATTACGTATATGAGGGTTTTCGCCCCCTCGTCAATACCTCGCTCTTTACACTAAAGCTTGAATTTTGTCCCAATTCTCTAAGAATGAACCCTGAACCACAAAGGCCGTAGAATAAATAGTTGAAATTACTAAAAATACTTTAGTATAAAGAGCGAGGTATTGAGGAGGAGACGAACAGCCTCATACATGTAATAATTTCTGTTCGTTTTAAGTTTTAATGCTGCTCATTACTTCCAGTTGAAAAATTTGTTTTTATTTATTTTCTCGTTTTTTTAAATAATGCTAGAATAGAAAATCCTGCGCCCCCTTCATGGAAATTCTCTTCCCTCATGATAAATTTCTCCATGGAAAGATCCTCCCACGTAACTGTAACTATACTTAAAATGAGCAAAAAAACACGATTAATTTGATGTAACTATTGGTATCAAAACTCCGTTTTTTTAGAGTTTCGGTTACTATTAAGCCGGGTCGCTCCTTACTACAGTTCGTTGCCACAAACTGTTTGATAAACAGAAAAAAAGTGCCCTTACCTGAAATAAGTTCTCAGGCATCAAGCGACCCTAACTTTATTTCTAAATACTCATTGATAGATGCACGTAGGTCTGGCTTCAAAGGAGGTGATCAAAGCGTTTTCTCTAGGGAGGGGATCAAAATTGCAAAATAAGGGATTTTTTGTTTACTATATCCTTAATTTTTACAAGAAGTCTATAGAGTCTAGACCGATCTCGCGTGAAATACTTTCCCTACCTCCCTTACCGTGTTAAGTTATTTTCATTGATATCTGTTAATATGTTTATATACGTTTCTACGAGCCCCCAGGTAGTCCTTAGGGGTAGAGATTTCCAGCCTCATATCCAAGACCATATTCTGGGGGAGTTACGGAGTCTTCCCCCTTGAAATGTCTGACTCCAAAAAACGGAACAAAAATGTTTATAAAGACCCGTGTTTCAAAGTTTTTGCGTAACCCCTTCCTCTCTCCCCTGACCAAAATGCTTGGATACGCCTTTGCTCAAATCCCTGTTTATATATACGAGCAATGATTTATTGGAACTGTTCTAATAAAAATACCCGACTACGCCACTGAATTTCCTTTATTTTAGGGGGAGCACTTTCAGACTTTAGAAATCATTCAGCTGCATCTCAGAAAGAAAACTACGTTTTTGCGTTGGAGACAATCTAAACAATATTATTAGACATGGACCAAAAAAGAGATAATTCTTCTAACGAGACTAGTCATATTTTGGTGACAGAATGGGATGGTATTATTCAAATCGGGACCTATAACCAGCAAGTTTACAATTTATATGCCATGCATAAAATCAATATAAATTTGAATTTATTTAATCTTAAAGAAATGAAAATTTGCTTAAAAGATTTTGAAAGTCAAATCATATGATAATAACCAATAGCTAATTGACTTACTTGTCACTTAACAATTAGTTTATTCAAGTTGGGCATGGTGACGCAATGGTAATTTGGAATGACTTGAATACAATATTAAAATATCTACTAATTATTTTAATTTAGTTCGATAATAACGATTTAGGTCATATGCATTCATACTTGTATTTTTACATCTCATCTATTTAGTCTTGTAACTTAAGTTTGGATGATAACATATGAGAAAATATGGTAAATATTTTGGCTACAGTGATAATCTTAGACACGTATCAGCCGGTGGAGGGCCTCAGGATATCCTCCAAAATTAATTTTGTGAGTGTTCCTATTATTTCTATGCTTCTCAGCTGTTGTTTCTTGCCCCCTCCCAAAAAACTAATTTTTGAGTATATATCTGATGTAGCGGTTTCTGGGATGAAACCAACTTGAATCACCTTATCTTAATTGTAACTACCGTTTTTTTTAAGCGTAGATTAATAAGATTTGTAACTTAGGAAGTTTGATTTTGATTAAATCAAGAGTAGGTTAATCTAAGTCAAATATTTGATTCACTTTGAAGTGCGGAATACGGTTATTACGGCGCGTTACTGGGGAAGCCCGGAGCCCCCCCGCCCAGTATTTTTTCTGGCACCTCTATTCCTTGTTTTTTCTGTTTTTCACTCTTTTTGTAAAATAAATTTGTCAGGTTGGTCAATTATTAGCACCCTTGTCACAGCCCACGACATTTTGCTTATTGGCGCTCTTGTTAAATTGCCTTCCCCCAAGATTTTGCTGTTGATCCACCCGTGTTGTTTGTAGAACCAAAAAGTTCTTGTTGAAATAGGATTAGGGTCGTGAGTGCTATGCTTGGAAGTTATCTTCTTGGCCCAATAAGTTTCATTCAAGGAGTTGTATCATTCAGATAAGGTTTTTATGTGAAAATAATTGTTCACGATTCTTCGCTTGCGGAGGAATGTGTTTCGGCCCTTTCCCACGTGTCAAAATCTCAAGAATTTTCCTAATTTTTACAACTTCCATATAATTTGCTAATATTTTGAAGTTTTGGTTGTTCAAGTGTAAAGAAATTATTGCTTCTGGGAATCCGTGAAAGTTACTCATATCACTCAGAATGTTTCGGTGGGGAGAGATGAGGTAAAGGGTGACTTAAGAAGGTTACTTTCAAACAGTTCGTGGTAACCAACTGTAGTAAGGAGCGACCCGGCTCAATAGTAACCGAAACTCTAAAAAATGGAATGTTGATACCAATACCTACATCAAAAGAATCGCATTTTAATGCTGATTTTAAATATATAAGTTTCATCAAGTTTAGTCTTACCCATCAAAAGTTACGAGCCTGAGAAAATTTGCGTTATTTTAGAAAATAGGGGGAAACGCCCCCTAGAAGTCATAGAATCTTAACGAAAATCAGACCATCTGATTCAGCGTATCAGAGAACCCTACTGTAGAAGTTTCAAGCTCCTATCTACAAAAATGTGGAATTTTGTATTTTTTGCCAGAAGGCAGATCACGGATGCGTGTTTATTTGTTTTTTTGTTTTTTTTTTCTTTTTCCCAGGGGTGATCGTATCGACCCAGTTGTCCTAGAATGTTGCAAGAGGGCTCATTCTAACGGAAATGAAAAGTTCTAGTGCCCTTTTTAAGTGACCGAAAAATTGGAGGGCATCTAGGCCCCCTCCCACGCTAATTATTTTACCAAAGTTAACGGATCAAAATTCTGAGATAGCCATTTTATTCAGCGTAGTTGAAAAACCTTATAACTATGTCTTTGGGGACGACTTACTCCCCCACAGTCCCCATGGGAGGGGCAACAAGTTACAAACTTTGACCAATGCTTACATATAGTAATTGTTATTGGGAAGTGTACAGGCGTTTTCAGGAGGATTTTTTTGGTTGGGGGAGAGGTTGAGAAGAGGGGGATATGCTGGGGGAACTTTACATCGATAGTTTGTCATGGAGGAAGGAAATCTCCATGAAGGGAGCGCAGGATTTACTAGCATTATTTAAAAACACAATGAAAAAATAAATATGAAAAAGTTCTTTCAGCTGGAAGTAAGGAACAGCATTAAAACTTAAAACAAACAGAAATTATTACCCATTTGAGGGGCTCACCTCCTCCTAATACCTCGCTCTTTACGTTAAAGTATTTTTAGTAATTTCAACTATTTATTCTACGGCTTTTGTGATTCTGGGTTCATTCTTAATGAATTGGGACGAAATTTAAGCTTTAGTGTAAAGAGCGAGGATCTGACAAGGGGGCGAACCCTCTCATATATGTAATAAAAATATGAGAGTACAAAAGTTCGTTGCGTAAGCTAATTTATAAGTTACGTAAATCTTTTACTAATAAAAATATTCGTAAAAAATTAAAAGTTCTAGTTGCCTTTTTAATTGACCAAAAAATCGGAGGGCAACTAGGCTTCCTCCCCCGCTCTTTTTTCTCAAAATCATTCGATCAAAATTATGAGAAAGCCATTTAGCCAAAAAAAAAAAAAAAAAAAAAAAAAAAATGCAAATTTCGTTTTAATTATTCCTCTGCGGAGAGCCAAAATCAAAACATGCATTGATTCAAAAACGTTCAGAAATTAAATAAAAAAACAAGTTTTTTTAACTGAAAGTAAGGAGCGACATTAAAACTTAAAACGAACAGAAATTACTTCGTATATGAAAGAGGCTGCTTCTTCATCAACGCCCCGCTCTTTACGCTAAAGTTTGACTCTTTCTCTCTATTCTTCTTTTTAAAACAGTAAAAAAAACTTTAGCGTAAAGAGCGGGGCGTTGATGAGGAAGCAGCCTCTTTCATATACGAAGTAATTTCTGTTCGTTTTAAGTTTTAATGTCGCTCCTTACTTTCAGTTAAAAAAACTTGTTTTTTTTATTTAATCATTAGATAAGCCAGCCACATCAAACCATCAGAACATGTATTTATGTGTGAAGACCTATGTCAAACCGTCAGAAAATGTAATTGATGTTATTTATTGCCATTATAAATGTTCCAGATAATTTAAAATAAGATAATTGCCAGTTACACATTTAGAAAGAGAGAGAGAGAGATGTAGATTTGAAAAAAAAATAATATGAATTGAATTGCCCGTTTTTGATGTACGGCAATTCTTCATTTCGTGTCGTGATGCAAGGCCTCATGTCTGATTAGTTCCAATTCACACACATCCTTAGCTAGACATCAACATCTTGGTACAGTCGTTTCCGACCAATCGCAATATGCTTTCTCTTTTACAAGTATCCCTGATTGGTCCATAGTGATGATGGTTGGAAATTGATGTCCAGTTAAGCACACGTGTGAACGTGGCTTAAAAACCTAGGGTTTTACTTACTGTCTCTATTTTGACTTTTGACTATTTCGCAGGGACATGCGTTTCCCCGCGAAATTTATAAGCGCATTTTAAAACCGAACCACAGCTTAACGAGATCTTAGCTCAAGGCACTAAATAGAACTATAATGTTTCGGTACTTGTTAATTAGCCAGAACACACTCAAGTTCATGATCTGAGTGCAAGATCTGAGAAAACCGGTTTCATAGCCACAATAATAAGTGACGGGTTACAGAATGCCTTATGCTTATAAAATTTGGGCTATATGTTTGCGTATTAGGGGGTGGGGGTAAAGCATAGCGGGCATGCATACAAAATGTGTTAGCTATAATTATTTTGCATATTATGGAGTAAGAATTGTTTTCCAACTTCACGCTGTCCAAATGCAAATATATAGCCCTGATAGTTCAAGTCCAATGCATTCTGTCATCCGTCACTTGTCTTTGTGGCTATGAAACCGGTTTTCTCAGATCTTACATTCAGATCGACAACTTGAGTGTGTTCTGGCTAATTAAAAAGCACCAATGTTTCATCTTATTGGCATACCTGCACGCAGTGGGGAGGGACTGGTCAGCACTGATAAACCCTAGAACATTGGAAAATTGTAGGTTTTTCTATCATCCTTCTCGTGAAAAATCCTGACCCGTCCCCTTTCTAGTCTCCACCTTCGTTGGGTGTGTATGCAAGGTTGTAAACCTACAATTTTTTGGGAAATGATGGTTAAAATGTATACCGTGTTTTTTATAGGATGCTAAAGTACTGACACATGTATCAAATATCTATTGCATTTTAGGCAACATGTCGATAATGGGACCTCCAGGTGGCAATGAGTTCGCTCCAGCCGTAGGCTTTGTTTCATATATGACGGTAATGAGCCCCAGCAAACAGTTATAGTCTTTTTTTTATCCGTGATGTGTTTTTTTCCTTCTTTCCTGTTTTTGGTGGCGTTCCATATCGCTTTAGCTAAATATCTGGTCTTTTTCTTTCCAAATAACATAGTTTGTGCTTGCTGCATTTTTTATTCATTTAATTTATTTACCTTTATCACTTTTCACTTGCATTTATTTTAAGAGCTAACGTTGTCTGGCATCGCTAAGGGTCTTGAAACAAGATTTCTATCAGAGTTTAGTGAACAAAGTTGGTGAATAAAAATCGGATCGGATTAGAAACAGCTTCATTAGGAAATTTGTTATAAGATAATGATTCTTAATAATTGTACTTTAAACGCATTATTTTATCTTGACAATTGAATACTTAGTTAACTAACCTTTTCACCATAGATGTATCTCTGTTATACAGGTTAGTTTTATTCTATTTTTAGTGGCGTTTCCCTCCCATAGTTGCATCAAATCGATAGTAGCTGGAGCATTGCTTTTTTATTGTAAAAATTTGTGCCAATCATTTGGTTGGAAAGTGTATCGTGTTTTTGTGTCCTTTTGGATGTGGAGAATAGTTATGTTTAAGTGTAGTAATTATCAAGACTTTCGTAATAAGCCAAATAAGATCAGGCAAAACCATCACAATATCAGAAGTTACAAATAACCATCTCTTGCCTTCCCAAAAACAACACGAGAAGATAAAATAGCTTAAAACTTATATTACTCTTCTTTTTATCACTTCATTAATAAATTTGCAAACCTTAAATATTTTCCTTTTTTAAGCCGCGTGCAGGATCCGCGAAACTCCAGGGTTTCGCCCTATAAAAATTACTTGGTAAATTAGAAAGTTGATGGCACCACATTCTCAATCGTAGATTACATTTGGGGCAAGAATAATTTGCCTCTGAGGCCAATCTTTTCTATAAAACATCTTATTTGTACTTTTCAATTGTAGACAATTTGCAAGGATATGAAACCAGTTCCCTAATATCTTGGATGGTAAATCTAATATAAAGTAATTCTCAAAGCCAAGTACTTCTTTAACTTAGGTATAAAACTTCAACATTTCGGACCTCCTTACTGTTTGGTATCAATTCTGAATTTCTTGGTCTTCCATTATTCTCCTTAGCCGAGACATATACGACTCATCCTTCTCTGGTAGCCCTAGTCCCTCATTTCAAATATTGGATAGTTCTGTCCCATCAGATCTAGCTTTTATTTAGTACGGTCATTATATTTTTTTTCTTTTTGACTGTAGCGTCTTCAAACAAGCTGCATTTACTGATCTATCATCCGGCAGGCTAACGATATTTAGCCAATACCGTATCATTTGCGCCAGTCTACTTAGTCTGGGCGAGTCCAAGAATAATATATATTCCAATCTTAATCTAAGAAAATATACATTTATGTTAGTAGAAAATAAGTCGAGGCACACATCTTAAGTATTTTATAACTGCTTTAATGCAAAGTGATCAAGTTTTAAGGAATGGTGTTATTCATTGTTGTCTCTGAATGGCTAAATTGTTAGGTGTTCTGATTCTATGAAGTAAAACAATAGTGCGTTGGACGGCTTTTTTGGGTGTCATGATGTTTTGATGCTAAGTTTTTAGTGCATTAGCAAGCGAATTCCGAAATAAGGTGATCTATATCAATTAAGATCTTTTTTATTCCCCTCAGAGGTAAATTAATCAAAGGGAATACGATTAGTCTCTGCCAAAATTGGGATTCGGAAAATAATTTTGTTGCCTCGTTCCCAAGATACCGTCTCTACTTGTGATGAGTGGTTTAGCCTTATCATCAGTGTGGTGATCCAACTCTGACATACAATGAAAATTGGGGGTCTTTTTTTTCGTCTAAGACGAGGTTTGAAGAACTAGTTAAAAGACGGAGCTTGAAGGGTTCAAAAAAAAATTTACTGAACGGTAAATGGGGCAAATGTTGGACTTATTGTTTTCCTCGGAGAAGCCACCCGTACTGTAAATCTGTATGTTTCTTGTTTGTCTGTATGTTAACGCATACGCGTTAATTCGTGGTTTTTAGGACACCGTATTTCTTTGCATTTATTTCTTCTGTTGACGAAAACACAGTTTTCTTGCCAAGCTTTTGCATGTTAACCATCTGGAAGTTAGGAACCAATTCCCATTATTACTGAAATACAAAAAAAAGTAATTCTTTCCCTCTCATTATACTTCAGTCCTAAGACCTAGGTTTTTTTTTGTTAGTATTGACTAATTTAGTAATGGGTAAATTTTATTTTACAACATAAAATTGAACTTGGATTCAAATTTATTTATTTTTACTTTTTGATTAATCTTATATTTACTTGTCTTCTTAGTTTCACGTAGTGCTGCTAATATCCTTGATTTTAAACTGAGGTGCAAGGACTATTTGATTTCAGGTTTACCCCACTCTGCATAACGGGAAAGATTGGACAACAATATGCTATAGGCTATCAAATGACTGATTTATATCTACAAACAAACTTTTCCGTGGGTATCTTCATACTTCCACCCCTCCAGTAGCTTGACTCCTTGAATGAAAATATCTTGTGAAAAGCCCTGGTTAAGAGCTTGGATAAATTTTAAGTTCCAAGATATTCCAAAGAATGTGTTTTAGTAAACAAACTATAATTCTTTATCTATTTCGCATTTCCCAACAAAAATGTTGCTAGACGGCGTCTCGCCCAATCCTAAGCGGATGGGCATTTGACACTATCCATTCGTGGCTTATTAATAATAATTAATAATCCATTATTAATTTAATCCATTCGTGGCTCCAAAATACTGTCCTGTATTTTGCACTGTGAAATGAATTGGTTTCTTCATTCTTCTTCCCTTTTTTACTCAATGCGATGTATAGACAGACAACAGGGACTAGAAAAGAAGTAGGTTTTATTCATCTTCGTTCATACTTCAAAGTTAGATGGTGCTTTTATGTAGAGGGCTTTCGAGTAATTGAAACTATTTTGTGCATGAACAGTGTTGCAAGCATTAGGAGCTCGTAAAATGAAGACTGTTTCTCCTATTTCGTACTTGTTTTTGACAAATATCTATATGGTAAAATTAAATATTCTGTGATAAATTTGAAGAAAGTCTGGGATTGTTCAGCAAGATCCCAAATAAACGTTTTTGATCTTCTTTTTTGTTTATATATTCACCTTCATTTAGAAAGAATTGAATACTAAGACAAACTAATATCAATATAAGATGCTTCATTTTTTAAACAAAATTTTCGTATGTAAGCACGAATGTCGAATATGCATGCGGTCGTAGAAACAGACGAAGCGAAATCTTCTTTGGAAGATTTAAAGCAGGAAATCCATAGCTCTGTTTGTATTTATTGGTCAGGCAAATTAAATTTTTTGTTATCTTTTCCTCTTTTTTGGTTATATTTCGTCGGGTCTTGCAGCCGTTTTTACATTTAGTTACTATATAGATACCTGGAGAGAAAACGAGCATATTCAGTTTATACAAATGTGACATCAATTTTAATCTACATTTTTTTGTTGTCCATGTGCATAAAACATGTATCAATGGCTTAATAGTATTAATTTCTGGTTATAAAAAATATATATTATTGTTTATTCTATTTAACTTGAATAGCGTTTTAATTTGTCACCTCGTCCATAACCCATTGAAATTGAGATGCACGATCTTTAAATACTTTCCAAAACAACACTGCTTTTCTATATGTGATTAAAATAAAATGAAATTATTGAAAAACAGATAGAACTTTTGTATAAATAATAATAAAAGTTCGAATATTCTGGCTTCACATCCTAAAGCCTTTAACAATGGAAAAAGGGGGAAAGATAAAAAAAAGCCATGTTTATAGATAAACATATACTTTATTTGTTTGTATATAGTGTATGTTTTTCTCATCTATGTATGTAAATGTTGATTTGTTTAAACTCGTTTTTCTTCTTTATTTCCCCCAATATTTTACGTTGATAAAGGCTTCCAGCTGTAAAGTCAGAATACTTGGATTTCAATCACTATTTGTGCAAAAATTTTGTTTTCTTTTCCTTCGAAGTTCATTGTCTTGTTAGGAGCTTATCCTTTTTTCGATATTTTTTATTTTCAATTAAATTGCAACTTCTTTTGGATTTCACTCATTAGAATATTAGTTTTACAGCTTTTGTGATATGGAACGCTGCTATTACTGCATCTGGTGTTTATATTTGGTTCTGGTGCTCATTGCATAATGCTGTTGATCACTCTTTTGTCCTTTGAACATTTTTGAATTGTAGACGTAGTCTGTTGTGCATTTAGGGTAACATATAAATCAGTTTGTAATATGATCCAATTTTGCAGGTCGATGTTCTCTCTGCTAGATCACATATTTGGAATTTACCAATACGCATGAACTTATTTGCCTACTTTTCGTAGTTACTTTATATGTCTGAAAGCAATAACAAAATAGTTATACTTTAAACCAAAACTCGATGGTAAACAAGACGCAACCTCCCTATTTGGCGCTCTTCATCAAAGAACACATTTCGGTATTCTAGTTGGGATTTGGCTCTTAAAATTAATAGGTTTATCATTTCCGTCGTATATTCTTAATTTCTCTAGCTCTCTGTTCCCTTTTAGCCTCAGCTTCCCTAGCGTCTTTTTTAAACTCATATTGTATCAAATTAGTTCTGCAATAAGTTAACGAGTAACAAAGTCTGAAAGAAGAGATTCGGAAAACGATTTGACGACACTCTGTATCTTCATCAACGGGGGCGGTTCTGGCCTCTCTTACGCCCAAAACAAAATCTTGATTAGCGAAAAAAATAGAGCCAGATTCCAAAAAGATCATTTATTAAAAAAAAAATTCGATTTACTTAATCGGACTTTTCTTACTTTAGTCTTTACATACTTATTAATAATCTCGATATCCTGTATAATACGAACAGGTTTGAATCGTACTTAATTTTCATAAAAATAATATTTCAAAAATTACAAGATTATTATAAGTTATTCATTTGAAATTTAGTGTCCCTGAAAATTTAAGCCCCGAGGCAAGTGATCCCCCCGTGTCCCCCTAAAACCGCCTCTGTTCATCTATCTATTTTTCCCTTTCCAAAAATGATGGAAAAGAATAATCGAAAACTGGAAAAACGCAGATGCTAGATTTTAACAGAGGAGAGCCACACTAGCTATAGGGCTATTACCTCAATCCATTATTGGGTATATATAAACTGACGGTATAAAGCTCCAGTTAATATAATAACAAGGGATCAGACACGTGCGTTGAATTCCTTTCGGGTTTGGTGGGGGGAGCTAGGGAAGTGGTAAAGAAAAATGTTGATTATTTGAATAAGACTTGCCCTTATATTTGGGAAAGTTTAGGATTCCAGGGGACATGTGTGGACCGATTTAGGAGATATTACACATTTTCATTTATTTTTGGGTGGGTGAAAATTCCGTATTCAATACATCAGGTGCATACATAGGAGGGAGGGGTATTTGTGTTTCTCATTGTAATTTCCACTATTCTTCAAATTGCCTTTTTGCGTTTAAAAGAGTCAATAAAAGGCATATATATATATATATATATATATATATATATATATATATATATATATATATATATATATAAAATTGAGATTATTGTTGATGCTTTGTTGATGTTATGAGCCAATAATACTGTTGTGTTGGTTTGGTGTGGTTCAGTCCTGGCTTAATCAAGTAGGCCCTTTTGCATCTTGAGCTCATTTTATTCGGTGTCACTTACGATTTTCTGCACATCATTGTAGTTTATGCTTGGTAATATGGCTGAATTCTGTTTGCCTGATTTAATATGTTATATATATATATATATATATATATATATTACATGTATATAATGTTAGTGAGGCCAGATGCATTTTTTTTTAGTAATAGAAATCTGTTTTTATTTTATATTCTAGAAATTTTTTATATTAAGTTATATTTTTTCTTTATTTAGTATTTCTTCAGTCGAGAATTGCCGTCAAATTTCAATTGAAAACAGTGATGTTGCTTTTCGGTATAAGAAAGTATAATAAACGTACACGTTGCTTCGGATTTTTTATTTTTTTTTGAAGTCTTTTTAACTAAAGAGTATCATTTTCTTTGAATAATATAATGGCCAATCCCCAGTAAGTTATCTTCACCTGTAGAATTATTGGTAAGGGTCTGCAATTCCAGAGAATTCTGAGTTATAGGGAATTCATTTATTATTATATTGACATACCAACAGTGAAAAAGCAACGAACAAGCCCGGTTTGGTCATTAGTTAGAGTATCTTACTTCCGGTTCTGAGTCTCGTTTGTTCAAGCTCGACGTAGATTTTTTTAGTCGTCGGTCAAAAGTAAAATATTAAGAATAGACCTATGTTCATTTTGGGGCAAAGCTTGCATTTCCGAAGTAAAAAAAAATATTAGATTATTTATGAGTGCAAATAGATAAAAAAAAATTTGGTAAAATTGGAGGAGGGATCTTTCTCTCTGATGATCAATATTTTCAAAATTATAGTTATACTTGAAACTTTCGGGGACAGATTTATTATAAGGTGCGGGGTTTGTGTTTGAATTGTTTTTAAAAATTAAGGCTTGGGAAATCCCTCCCTCTCCCTGAGCCAAAAGAAATCTTTAGGTGCGATGTCTACCATACAGTCAATTATTTTCAATTTTGATTCTTTTATATGCATTAGAAACTTTGTAGCCTATATGCTTTTTAACACAATTAAGCTGCCGAATAACTTGCTCTGTAAAAGTAAACTAAGCTTTGATTACTTCTCTTCTTTTTGGCCATTTTATACCTTTTGTTATTTCCTTCTAAGTTATTCGTGTCTTTAATTTTTAACAAAATTCAACTTCTACCTGTCATGTTTATTTACGCCTACCTTCTTGTTTGTCTGTGCCTTACTTATTAAAATTTTGTCATTCCTTATAGTTAAAGGTTAAAGTTTGAATTATCTTATGATACGTAACATTTGACAGACTTTTCTTTGAATAAAATATATATTCTAAATTAAGATGTTTTACCTAATAGCACTTAATTAAAGATTCAAGACTAGTAGTGTAAGTATAAACGATTATGATTATTAAGAGAATTTGCTATTCTAGTATAATTAGCTGAAAAACTAATAAATGCCTAAACGGCACTATAGTTTTTTTTTTCTGGAATTTGGCATACTACCGTTTCCTGGTGTGAAAAAACGATCTAGATAGGTCACAACTTTGTGAAAACTTGGTTTCCCCTCCCAGGCCTCTTAGTATTTTGTCTGCTGACTGAAATTAGTTACCCCCGATGGTTTACAGCCTTGAACATAAGTAGGAGGAGTTTCAAAGCGCAATTTGTTCGTTGACAAATCAGATGATTCTAAACTTTTAGAGAAATACTTCCCGTTTGATAGCTGTGAAATGAGTCTCGGACTCTTCACATTAAAATTCGCGCATTGCTGAAAAATCACAGTAATAATTTGTATTCAAGGGATCAATCATGTTCGTTTAATAAGATTGTTTGTAACAAGATAATCGTTCATTTTCTTGTGTGAAAAATGATTCATATAGGTGATGGCTTTGGGAAAATTCGTTTAGGTTTTTAATTAAAAAAAGAAATTCTTATGAATGAGGTCGAAAATACCCAGACGTCCACCTGCCCTAATGGTTTTACTTTCTACAGCGAATAAGCTGAAATTAAATTTATTTGCTAAAGAGGTATGCATAGAATGAACTATCTTTCTTGAAGGTCGGTACTTTGGTCCTGAAACTTCAAGTGAGTAAAACGAACGTACATATTTTTTTTTGCAAGCTAAATCTTTTTTTCCTTTTTTTGTATACTTCTTAATTTTGTCGAGTCTCGTATATGTATAGCCTCCTTAAAACCTGTTATAATTCTACCCTTCTTCTTTTTTGTATGGAAGAGCTCCAATACTTGGTATAAAAAAGCGGTATATTCCTTGTACGCTATAAACAAGCTGGATATGTAGGGTTACGTGAGATAGCTCATGTTTGTCTTGCAAACCAAAACGCAGTTTCTATCATGTATTTGTAGCGCAGCTTTTAGAACTCGATGAATTTAACGGGCTTCGTTTTGACTCAAGTGGCTGTTAGTTACTTGATGGGTGACAGTTAACCTAAAAACCTTATCTCTACGTGGTTTAATCTTTTGTCGTTATTTGTTACTTTGCATAAATTATTTTGAAAGGTAGTTTTTATTTTAACCTTAAAAGGCATTCACCTTATAGATGTAGTCCAAAAGACGCGCTTGTGTCCGCATCTGGTGCAGGCATGGGAGGGGATGGGACCTGGCCCTTATAGAAAAAAAAACCTGATAACTTCTCAATGCTGAAATTTCGACCTTAGAATCTGGTTGCTTATCTCATATAGATTTGTGTGAGAAAAAGAGCAAGTGCTAGGTTATTATATTTTTGTAAGTTTTTAAATAAGCTATCTTTATAATATTTTAAGATTAGTACTACAAAAAAAAGTCTAAATGAATGCCAGTCTAGTTCTGTGAGATTGGAATGTGAGTCAATTATTTTTTCAAGAAAAAATATTTTAAAGAATTTTATGCCTGAAAGATGCTCGTTTTGTTGTATTTCTTTAGTATTCCGGTGAAACAATTGTTGAATCAGAAATTCTTTTTTAAAAGTTGGAAGTTGCAGGAAAATGGTTGTAGTAGAGTAAAAGTCTAGTTCGAGTAATAAAGGCTGTTGGTATGACATCTAATATCCGAATAGCTATTTTATTCTCTTTATCTATTAATATTACTTTTATCGTGTGGGTGGTAATTATTAAGATAGCAGGATTGATTAAGAAGAGAAATTAAAAATATATTAATCAAAACAAGTAATTGTTTCAATTTGATTGGATAAGTGTATAAACGCTTAAATTTTAAGTTCTCCTATAATGTACGGGTCAATGTTGTATTTTTCGTAGCAATCTGTACAATAAATTTTTAAATAAGGGTTCTAATAAAACGTTCAACAATAATTTCAATTTTAACGAATCTCTAATTTTATTCAGGTCCCCGTATCCATACCAATATATCCAGCATCATCGACGCCGTATGGTATCCCTGTGCCTCAGCCACAGACAGCTCAGTTTACAGGACCTCCCCCTCAACAAGGGCCCCCATGCCCAAATGGACATCCTACGTATGTTTTCACAGGACCCACCCCACCATATCCCACCGCAATTCCAGTGAGTTAATTTTTAATATTGTATTATCTTTTTATTGGTGTTACCAGTATTGTTACTGATGTCTGTATAACGTACTGGCTAGAATAAGTACAAAACTCCAAAGCTTGGTGATTCTCAAACTAATCGTTGTTAGAAAACGGTAACGTTAAAGCATGGATTAAGGAACATAAAATACGTTTGCATATAACTTCGATAATTATACAAAAAATGTATATTGTGTAATAAGCGCAAATTTACGTGTTGCTGAATTTCAGATTTGGGTAACGATTTTCAAGCTAGTCAAAGCAATGTGAATTTGTAAAATCGGGGTTGGCTCAGGGGAGGGTTTTACCTTTGATATCATCCTCCTGAAGCTTGAAGAATTACTGAGGGGTCACCCCCTTTTTGCCACCTGGTGTACAATCTCCAACCGCCACTTGTGCCACACTTGGCACAGCTTCGCCATGGTTAGTGCCATTGCTATGCTTAGCACGCGCCACCTGATGTACGTGATTTCTGAAGGTTGATTACTCCTCAAAAATTACACGTGAACGCGTGCTTTGGATGTTAATGACGAAAAAATAAAATGGGTTTACACCTTCCCCACTAAATCCTAGCTACGGTTCCACTTCCCATTAGTTGTTACCAAGTGCAAATTTGCAATAGAAAAACTACATGGTTTATTACCTAAAGTAATTGATAAACAGCTGTGGTAAATGTTCGTATTACTCATTGGGAAGAACAAATTCACTAAACTTGTTGCTCGATTTTCATATTGCATTACTATTTAGAACAGACTCTTAACTAACTAATCTGTTAAACTGAATACATTGCTGGTAATCTAAAATATTTTATTAAATATATTTTTCTTTGTGCGTCGTATGGGCATATTGTTAAAAGAAATGCAAACGCCTTTCCTCTTGTGTTTTCCATTAGGGTTGTGTTAAAAAAAAAAAAAAACACAGGGATTTAGTTATTTTGAGAAGGTTTGACTGTGTTACAAAAAAGGTGTAAACGATAAAACGCGTATACGTATAAAATAGAAATATTTCTATTTTTTAATTTCATAGTTTCTATATTTTAATATGGTTCAGTATGTATATGCTGTTGTGAAAGACAGTATAAAGTATTTTTCTGTGATTTGTTGTTATAATCTCATTATAAGCTATACAAGATGTTTTTGAAAAGTTTTCAGACTATACAAGCCATCACTGTTCCACATGACCTGTTTACAAATAGCGGGGTGACATGCGTAGAGCTACTGGTTTGCGATGGCTCAAAAATTAGCATTCAATATCTGCAATAAGTACTTTGTGGTAATGAGAAATAGTACTGGGTTCGATTCCGGGGCTTGGTTGTATCTAGGAGCTAGTTGTCCCATTTTACCCTTCCCTTTCGCGTAATTTTTGCCCGACTCGTACAAAAATTGAAAAAAAATGTATGTATAAAATTTTTTGCTGCGTTTTGTAAAGTTTTTTGTATATCCCCCCTAAAAATCTTGAATACAACCCTGCTCCAGGGTTTGGCAGGACTGTCATTTTGACGTTCGTAAAAATCTCCTCAAAGGATACTGCGTAGCTATATATTATAGTGGGGGGCCTTTTACGGATGGTTCCTGTCCATTATAATATGGCACTCATTTTCACAATAGCGACTTAAGATAACGCAGTTAAATTCAGTATTCGCCTAATTGCCAAACGGAACAAATTCTCGACGATCGTTTCGGCGATTTCCTCTAATTTTCCGAAATTTGTCGTTTTTTTCTGTCGAGCATTGTTCTGAATGCACTTAACCTTCACCAAGCCTTCTTGTGTTCGTCCAAGTCAGGTACCCAGGAAGGGGGAGTATTCTGGTCTGCCTCTTCCACCAATCCTCATAGTTTTTATGATCCCCCCACTAATTCTTATATTTTATACAATTTAATTTTTTTTTAATTCCCCCCCCTTCGTTACCAAATCTAATGTAACATTAAACGGAACGCGAAAACTTGTTTTGAAATTTTCAGCTATAACTTGCTAGCATTAGTATAGGGTTACTAATTGTATGCAAAGATAAAACCTATATCTACATCATGACACCATCTTGACAAATGACTAATTATGCATAAACTTGAAGCCAAAACGGTGTCCAGTTATAGTTTGTTGGTTTGACCCCCCCCCCCCATCTACTTCTTCAACCTGAAATGTAGAAAATTGATAATAATGCACGCTTCGAGGACTTAGTCCTTTCTATAGTTTAGATTCCTCTTCTTCCAAATTTTTTTAAATAACCCCAATTCCAAAGCCTGGTTCCAGACCTGATTCTGATCCTGTGAATGACATCCAAAGAGTTTGAAGTAGGGACATTGTCGTAAGTTTTGACAATATCTTCTAAGAATTGATTCCATCTCATTTTTTTTCTATCTTTTTTCTCACTTTTAAATCTAATTCTCGTAGATAAAGGTGTGCTTCATGCTTGGTATATCATTGTTCAACTTTTTTTTCTTCAAAAAAATAGAAAAGTAATTTGAAACGATTTCACATTGTTCAATTCTGCACCAAAAAGGAGAGGTATAGATAGGAGTTGATTTTATGTGCTGTTTTTCATGACTTATTGAAAAACCTGTTTTTAGGTTGCATCTTCTCGAGTTTCGCAACCTGGACCTCTTCATCCAACACAGCATTCGTATACACAACCCCCGCCATCGCATAACGTAAACAGCAATGTACAAACAGGGCCACATCATCAGCATATACATCCACAATCATCTAGAGTTCAGACGATGCCAATGCCTATTGGGGTGGGCTTTGTGCCCATGGGAATTCCTGGTCCTTTTATACCCCCACCTCAGCCTCAACAGGTAAGATTGAATGTATTTCAAATGTTTGATTTATTTTTCTGCAGCTGTAAGTGAAATCGGTCTTCAAGTCGGGCTCTTCTATTTGCGACTTTAGTTGTGACTCCCATTTTTCTTTAGTGTTGTTGAAATCGAAAAAAAATCTGAAATGAGGCGGGCTAGAACTACATGCTATGGAGGCAACCTTTGTTAGATTCAAGTTGTTTTTAATGATAAAAAAATTGAAAAGGAGATCATTAAATTGTAAATCTGTCCCTAGGTATATCGCCTGATATAGTCGCTAACGGAATGCCTAACTAAAAACCGTAAATATGATCATAATGATTTAAAATTTTTGCCATTCTCTGTGATTATCTAAGCACTATTACTCATTTATTTCTTCTTTTTCCTTTATTTTTGTTTTTATTTAATGTTTAGAAGTCTGGGCTGTATCCCGAATTTTGTTCGGTGGGGGGGGGGGGGTTGCCAAAATAATTACAAACAAAACAAAAATTTACGTACATTTATTTTTGTTACTCTTGTATGAGTCGGACAAAAATTGTAGGGGCGGGGCTTAAACGCTTAAACATGGTAAACCTCCCTCCTATATACACTCCTGATAGCAGTAGTAGAATTTTCTTTATATCTGAGGAAGTCCCAAGTTTGTAGACTTATCAGCGGCCTGCTATATAACAGTCAGCTTGTCATTCAATGTTAGATACGTTCCTCTACGATCGTAGTTCTCAAAAAGAGAAACGATGAATGTCTGGAAGAGCTTATTTTTAATCTTTAGTAATGAAAGGAAAGCTTGCTGGGGGGCATTCTAGTGCCTATTTAAGTGAAGGCTATATTTAGGGCAAAATATATGTCATGACCCGTTCTAATTTGTTTCTGTAATTATTTTTGGTGAGGGGCTGTGAGAATTATTAGGAGGGAGTCTTAAACCTGTTCTTTTGAAAGGCTTTTCCACTATCCTTAAAAAATTAGTATGGCTCCATTCTTCCTCCACTAACGGTTTTCCTGTGCCTTCTTGCAGTACCTATAAATCAATCATTTTATTAATACTAAACACCATTACAAACGTAAATTATTACTTGATTTATTTCTTTTATTATTCCTTAAAGAGTTTCATCTTCATATTTATTTGACTTGAAGCCAAACTTCTCAACTTCTTTCTGGGAATTAGTAGAAGGTTCTCCCCCCCCCCTCCCTTGTCTGATGATGCTCCTGTGTGATATTGTAAAATTGGTTTTTGTTAGTGTCATTTAGGGTCTTATCCCGGGGAGGGGGGTGGATCAGGGTTTCAGTTTCCGAAATTTTGCCCGATTCGTAAAAACGTAACAAAATACATATAAACAAATTGTGATGCATTTTATAGTTTTTTTTTTGCGCAACCTCCCCTGCTTACGAAGAAAAACCATGCATGTGCACTTGGTGCTATTGCTATTTCCTTGAAATCAGTTCACAAGCATTCGACCTGAAACGAAACCGGTCTTTCTAGCCTAATTTTTCAATTTACCTTAGTTACGAAATTGGATAGTTCATGCTTCTTATGCAATTCATTTATCCATGTTTGCATCAGATCATACAGAAACAAAACAGGTTAATGAAACTAGGTTATGAATAGAATCCAGGAAAATGGTCAAGAGAAAGTACCTTATAAAACTACCATATCTAATTTTTGCACATGGATTTTTTCCTATGTTTATTTTAGTATCCAATTTATTGTGGCATAAGGACGTATCTAGGGGGTGGAGAGTGTACGGGTTTGACGTCCCTCCTCAAGAAAGAGAGAAAAAATTGCCCTACTCGTGAAAACGTTCAAAATGTTTTGATGCGTTATTTAAAGTTGTTTTGTGTACCTCCCCCTCCTCTCAAACAAATATCCTTGGGCCTTTGGGATACGCTCTTGGCCATAACTTTAAATATTTGTAGAAAAATTAGTAATCATGGATACGTTTTTAACCATTATTTAGTTCCTGCCATGTTGTCCTTGAGGATGAGCCCAATTATCCTATTGGCTGGGGAGGGACTAAGACCTGAAAACCTGTACTGGGGGGTGTTTCATTTAAAAAGAAAGGCTATAAGAGTAGCAAAAATTACCTAAACACAGACTAGGCCTACAGCATTTATAATGACGAACAACTTTTTTTGGAATAGAGCTTTTTTTGTTTTATCAGAATTTTAAACTATTTCCAAATTATATGTTGTTTTTTTTTTTTTACTGATGAATGTGGTAAGGTAGCCTCTGAATCCTTTAGAAAAGCTAAAATATGTCAATGAAACGTTCCGCAAATCATGACAATGTAGTAAATACACTGCTGTTGTTTAAACGCTTCATGTGTCTTTGCGAAAGGAATTTTGAAAACTTATGAAATTGTGGGGACGGTACCTACCGGTTATATAATAAACACTCGAAAACTGGAGTTTGGTTAATGCTAATTAAGCAAATCAAAGTATGATGAAAAATAATACTTTAGTAACAAAATTATGAACACTACCACAAATAATTATGGAAGGGGGGGTCTCTCAGAGTGCAGTATATTAAACATGTAACCTAACCCAATCTACCCTAGGTACCTTTTTTGCCCCTCAACTCCAAAAAACCTATTCAAAATTTTTGTTCATGGAGTGAGAAACCTCTGTTTGCCTAGCGAGCCAAAGGAATTGTCTTGTTAAAGAAGTTGCTTGACTAGTTTTTGTCTTATGAGCATGCCACAAATTCTTGAGTATTAACCGATAAATACCGTAGGAGCTTTTGATTTTGAAAAACGGCCCTTTTGTATCATCATTTTAAAAATACCTTGTCCCCTCTTACACTTTCAGAGGTTGGCGCTATTGAGTAGGTTTTTTTTCTAGTATTGTATCGCTAGCAAAATCATCAACTGCATTTGACTAGGAAACCTACCATCTTCGGAAATTCTTTTTTTGTCAGAAAGAACAATAAGTTATCCAGTGACAGGCAGGACACTGTTTGCAACACACGAGTCCATTAAAGAGATGCTTTAGCCCCCTCCCGGAAATCAGCACCGCCGGTGCGGACTGTAAAGTCTAATGCCGTATCCTTTACCTTTTTTTTACCCCCTCTGGGAGTTGTAATTTAATTTGATGAGTCCAAATCTTGACTGAAGGTTTAATTAATGCACAGTATTTGACTTTAGAGTGTTTAGTTGATAAGTGTGTTCTTCATTTTAAGTAAAATCGATTTTGGTTGGCCTCCCTTAGCTCCCATTAGGGAAATATGCCTCTATAATTGTAAATTATATAACCGTCAGAGTGCACTTTCAACCATGGTAATTCATTTTCACACAGTTTTGGATACATTTTTTGAAAAAAAACAAACAACAAAACGATTTATCAGTGCAAAAAAAGTGTTTTTCCTTGTTGTTCAAACCGAAAGACTGTAAGTTTCTCAGTAGAGAGTTTACGACCACGAAAATTCAAGTGGTGAGCTTTTTCTTTCGATTCGACGCTATTTCTTATGGGCTTCAAGTTATTTTTCGAAATTCCCTTAAATTTTCAAAAATAATATTTTACTATTAAGATGTATTCAGATAACAGTTACCTCTCTTGAAATAACTAGAAATGAAATTTGCTTTTAATTGCCATTTTTTTAAAATTGTCTTTTAGTTTTTGGTTATTATGGGCAATGGTCCGTCCTTTACTAGGTTGCAGCCACCTCTGCAACCATGATGCCTAAACGTATTATAAATCTTTGATCTGACTCGTTATTTTTTATCATAATGCTGGAAATTAGTTTTGTGTTAAATCGATGTATTAAACACCAGTTTATATTTAACTGATATTTAATTGTTAATGCTTGGAAATATATGAAAAATGTAATGTATTATAATGTAAGTAAAGTGTATAAAACTGTATGTAAAAGTTGTAAAAAATATATATATATATATAGAGATCTTTTTATTCAATCCATGCTGTCAATCAAAAAGTTAAATTAGGCTTCAAAATGTGGTTTAGAGTATCCTTTTAAAAAGAAGTTGTTTGCTTAGTGTTACGAAGTCAATATCATAAATTGTCTCTATTCTTTAGCAGCAATCCCGGCCTGAAGATGGCAGGAATGCCGTTTTTTATGCGGCTGCAGCAGCAGAGTATAATCGTCTTGCCTCTGCTGCATATCAACAAATGTTTCATGAGAACTTAACTCCCATGATGCCCATGAATCCAAGCCATCCGGGGCCCAGTGGATTGAACCAACCAACCTGGCCAGAGGTAAAAGCCTTTTCTTTTGGTATTATCATTGTTTGCGAAAGCTATTGTAAAACGCTCTGTACTCAAGGATATATCCAGGATTTTTGTTGGGTGAGGGGCGGGCTACAAAAAAAATACTTTTTTTTTGGTGGGGGGGGGGGTCAAACCCAGTACCTCTCTTGTATGCCGCCTTGGTTGTATCATATCGGTATGTATGTTTTCAGCATATTTGGCAAGGGTTCCATAGAGTATACGTATACTAGGACCTACTTGCTCGTGGGAGAGGGAGACAACTATTGGGGTGCACATGAATCCATGTTATCCGGGGCCCAGGGAACTGAACCAACCTGACCCGAGGTGGAAGCCCTTTTTCATATGATCATTGTTAGCGAGAGTTATTGAAAAGTGCGTTGTAGTGTATTTGATATCTTCAATTTTCAACATGTTTGGCAAATGCTCCATAGAACACAAGCATGCTGTGACTAAACACAGGGACGTACTATCTTATGAGACGGGGATACAAACCAAAAAGAATTGTTTGGAGACTTCTCTCCCAAGGCGCTTCGGGCTCAGATAAATGATTTGGACCGGGCGTGTTTATGTAATTTTTTTTTATTGTAAACAACTTTGCTCATTTGTAAAAAGTTTTCTAGAGTATGAGGAGGGGGGGGGGATAAAAACACAATCAAATATAGGCGAATTATATGAAACCTGTATTTTGAAATTTTATTTTTCTGATTCAGTCGATAGGGTAATGTACACTGGTTTTAGTGATAATGTTATCTGCCAGGTATATACCCAGTATTTTGGGTCGATGATTTAACTACTGGGGGGGGGGGGCTTTTAAATAACTTGAAATTCAATCTGCTTAATGAATGCATTTTAATGTGATTTCTCACATTTTGGAGGCAAAAGACCAATATTCCTGGTAAGCTATTTTATGTTTCTATCACTTTGCCCCTCCTATGCCAAACCTTACGTCAAGTTATTCATAAAACCGATTATCTCTTATATAATTTTTTTGAGCAGGAAATGTAAGTGAAGCTGCAAAATTTCTGTCCATAGTTTATCCTAAGTCCATTTTTTTCCTGTCTTCGCCATTCGTTTTTCTTTTCAGTTGATATTACGTAATTATTTGTAATTCTATTATATCCGTGCTAGGCTTGGATTTGAAAGACGCTTGATACCTGTCCCTACAGACATTAGGTCGTATATAAGAAATAATATTCTAATTTTGCCACTGGATTCGCCATGTTGAAATTATGGAATATGCATCCTTAACTCAAAAGTGAAGTTTTGTGTACATATTTGGTTGTGGCAGATGACAGGTAACTTGTTCTGCCAAGCCTCTTATACGTGTACATACTTTTACATACTATATAAACGCAAATATTAGTATATAGATATAAATATCAGTACATATATACATACTTTGGTGTACATACTAAGTTTCGGCAGAGGACAGGTGACTTGTTCTTCAAAGTTTCTTATACATATGCATGCAAGTGCATATCAGTACATATATGTACATACTAGTACATTTGTGTTCATGTTTTTTTTTTACTAGGCTTTGGCAGAGGATAGGTGACTTGTCCTTCCAAGTCTTCCATATATGTACATATTAGTACATATTATATACGCGTACATATTATTACAAACGTGTACATATTTCTGTGTTCACATTAAGTTTTGGTACAGGACAGGTGACATTCTTAAAGACTCCTATGCGTGAAATAAACATTAATCTGTCTATATATTCGTTTAATGATGTAAATACTCTTAGAGAACATAATTTGCTCAAAGGTTTACCTTCTATTTGTGTAAGAACGATTTTTACCCTATTTCTGGAATTCTCCAATATCCCTCCTGTTGGCAAGATAGGGAAACAGGTCAACACTTGGAAGCTCTAGACAGGTCGATAGTAGAGTAGTTCAACGTAAATCCGCAAGGGGATATATTCATTTCCCCTGGAAAAAAAATCGATAAAACACAGAGACAGCTGATTCCCTGTTGGAAAGTTGACTAATTGTCTAGAAAACTTAGAAATTATATTTTTTTTTGTAGTCCTACAAATAATAAAACAAATTAAATTAAAAATAAAAAAGGACCTTTTCAGGACGATAACATTATTCCTTCATGAACATTATGGTTTGATATATCTTCAGTGATCATAGTAAATAGATGAGTTAACTAGTAAAGATATCTGTTTAAAGTCTGAATTAACTAACTCCTTCGAAACTGAAACTAAAAACCACGGAAACAGAATGAGTGAAAACACTACCTTTCGTGGCGAAAATTTTTCTATGAAATTGCTTTCCTATCTGGTCATACCGTGTTGATTATACAGGCGAGCCTTTTTGTCATGATTCTACCTGATATCACATTATTAATAATTGATAGCAAGAAAATTCCCCTCCTAACATATAAAGTATAATTAATTTATTTATAAGCACTTCTCAGGTATATGAGTTTGCTCCCATGTCGATTTGGGAAAAATAAGGATTCCCTAGATTTCCTGCCCATTTCCCATCTTTCGATTTTATAAAATATCCTCTTTGGAGTATTTTCATTGAGTAATGACCTTTTTTGGTATTTTCGTTGAACAATTGAAAAAAGACAACCCCCCCCCCCTAATTCTTGAAAAATGCATTTACATCTTCCGCCTATGCACTCAGTAAGCTAACATTCCGAAACTGCATGTCCAAATAAGTCCTAGTTTTTTTCTCTTTTTGATGGAGGGTGAAGTCTGAGTCCCTAGATACACCACATGTAGGTGAGCTATCAGGGCGCTTCGAAAAATACTCGTATTTCTTTTTTTTTTTTTTTTTTTTTTTTTTTTTTTTTTTTTTTTTTTTTTTTTTTTTTTTTTTTTTTTTGCTGAAGACTGTTGGTTTTACAGGTAAATATTTTTGTCATGATTTTACAGCATGAAAGAATGTTTTTAATTGTTTTAGTATCTACAATAGAATCTATCCATATTTTAGTACTTCTTAGAATTACTGTATATTCCAGCTGCGACCTGCGAAGAATAAAGTAGATGGCTTTCGCTATGAATAATAGAAGAGGGTGTTACTTATTCAAGAAATCCGTATAAATTACATCTTAAGTTAAGCTTTCTTGTGAAACTCATAGATATATCACTATAATCTCGAGATTTACATCTCTGCTTAAGTTAAGGTGTTTTCTAGATTCTAATTCCAATTAAAATCGTATAAAAGCACCATTTCCTATCATTCACACTCCCAGTACTGCATTAAGATGTGAGGTACAAAATAAATATTTGGTACTGACGAACTGTGAGTGACTGCCCAATAGTAACCAAAACTTTAAAACATGAATTTTCCTTCCCTTGTCCTCAGTTATCAGTTCCGAGCTCTTTGTGTGTTCCTATCTTTCACACTGTCAGTATTGCATTAGGATGCGAGATACAAAATCAATAATCAAATCGAAAAAATAAAGTTATAAAAACCAAGAACCCAGTGGCAGTATTTTAAGGAGAAGGAATTGCCATTTCATTCATCCCTGTGATAAGTGCCAAAATCTGAGTGGCAACAATGTTGAAAAGTAGTATATGAAAAGTAGCGTGGGTGTCAACTATATGTTTATAAAAAAAATAGTTCTTATAGCTTTTTTTTTATTTTTCATTGCATTACGTGAACTACTATCTGTAGCCCTTCTGTATAAGGTTTGTATAAAAATACTTAAATAAATCATAGCTTGTTATTTTGCAGCCTCGAGTGGATGTTTATATACCAGCTTCTCGGAGTCAACCAAGGCAGAATCCAGTTCAAAATGCTCATCTCCAAGGGGTTGTGCATCTGCAGCCTCCAGCTGGGCATTTACCACAGTCTCAGTATCCAACCCGACGGCTCAGATCAGTTCAGCCTTCAAATGCATATCCTAATCTAATCATGCAGATATTGTGAGTTCTTTTTTTGGATTTGAATTTTACTTAAGAATTTAAAGAGTTCCGCAAAAAAAATAAATCAATCGGGCTCCTAGTCGTTCCGGCCCTGAGATAGATCAGAATAGGAGTAATGGTAGGGGCACAGTTTCTTAGTTTCTTACTTACCTTTTTCTTTCTTTAGCGAAAACCACTCTTTTTGGCCTCAATCTTCACTTGTTCGAAACGTCAGCTATTGGTAACAGTGTTCTTATTCTTGAAACCATTGAAACCTTCAAAACACACTGCTATATATATATATATATATATATATATATATATATATATATATATATATATATATATATATATATATATATATATATATATATATATATATATATATATTCAGTTGGAAAATTATTATAACTAAGAACATTTTATCTTTTGGTCTGAATATCCTTTGCTATCTTGTAAACTAAGGGAGGTCGGCCTCTCCCCCTGTCCCTTTTTTTATCGTATCGTATAGGTTCTTTGACTTTTTTTCATTCAGTTGGTTATTTCATAAAGCTAAAAAACTTTATTTTCTATGGTGTGATTATCCTTTGTCGTTATCTTGTAGGAGAGGGTAGGGGAAGTCCAATCCCTATCCTCTTCAAATTTGTCTTTGAGTTCGTGACGAATAAATTTTGGCAATTTAGACTTGAGTTGCCAGAATTTTATTTAATTTCTACCACGCAGATTGAATGTTGCGAAAGTGTGTCTCATTTTATTATCTGTTCCTTTTACAAAAAGTTTTTTTGTTTCTAGGCTTATACAGTGTGTTTTTCGTGTTAACATAATTTCTTCGGGATAAGAAACGTTGGAACTTTTGTCTATGAATTTTTACTATCGTAATTGTTTGATGGAAATCTATCCAGATATTGAATAAAGAATAAAAAACATTTTTAAATGATTTGTAATTTATTTAAAATTAATTGTTAATTAAATATTATTTAAGTTAAACAAATACTAATAAATGTTGAACAAAAAATTAAATGAATTGAACAAAAATTAAAACATTATTGAAAAACTAGATGAATATTAAAAATAAATGTTTATTTAAAGCAAATTAAAATTTTAAGCATTTTAAAGAAATCAAGGTGGTATATAAATATCACTTTTTTCTTTGTTTTAGGCTTTTTTTTTAAATGTCCGATATAGAACTTCATTAACTAATAGTCTTTTAGCTATCTTAAGAGTATCATTTTTGCACGAAACCAAAGGTTGTTTTACAGAAAAATTAAAATGTATTTTTTTTTGGGGGGGGGGAGGAGTAGTTTTTTTCGATTCTTCTAATACCACCAATCTGTAAAAACTAGCGCCCTCCCTGGCGACATGATCTGGCAGACTATTGAGTTCCTTAGGTACGGTCACGAAAATAAATTGCTATGGGGTAGATGGAAAGGCAGTTACCCTATCCAGACCAAATTTCGCCCCCTGAATTTTCGTTTGCAGTTTCAAACAGTTTCTAGTTTGTTTTGTTTTAATATTTTTTTTTATTGGTATTTGTGATTATGATTGTTTTTTTTATCCGTACAGCACTAATAGTATGCCTTGAGGAGGGGGGGGGGGTAGGTAAAACAGACTACATTAAATAATTATATGCATTTATGTTAGGTGTGAATCGGATATAAATTTCGGGGGGCGGGGGGTAAATCCAGTAGTCACCTTCGCCTGGATACGGCCTCGCTTCTAGTGCTTGACAAGTCCACCTGTCCTTTTTGGGGGGGGGGGGGGGTAAGAAATAATGTATTTGTTGGTTGGGCACTCACTTTAGTTTTTGAGGCATTGGAATGGTCAGAGATTTGGTGATATTTAAGTAACGTCAAGGAAATCAGAGGATATTTTGAGGGGGTTGGTGTATTGCTTTATGCGTGTGCCATGAGGTATGAAAACCAAATATGAAGGGGAAAAAGTCATTTGAATAATGAATATAGTTGCTCAAGGGAACGGAAAAAGTTACCAAGTTTAGTGAATTCTTTAAAAAACGAAAAGAAATGTTCATTTTGTATATTTAATGATGATAGGAGGTTTTATAATTAGTTTCAAAGGAGAAAAAGTCTAGAAGAAACAGACATTAAAGGACTATAGTATAGGCAACAGGAAGGGGTTCTCAACCTAGGGAATTCTCAAGAATAACCTTAATTTAAGTTACGTTTTGAATTAATTTGTCTTTGCAGAAGTTTTGAAGATCAGAAGCTGATTGATATTTCTCATAGTAAAGGCTCACGCGATGAAGCAATTTTCCTGTGTATATTATAAAGTAATGATAGGTCACGTATTTGGGTATTGTTAGTAGTAAAGCGATGTTCATTATACCTCCTTTGAGCAGTAGATTAAGGTTACAATGAGATTTTACTAATACTGAGATACTGGGAATGTAGTTTCTTGAACCTGTTTCTGTTTGTAACTTATCTTTTTATCTAACATCCACAACTAGATTAAAAATAAAGTAATTTGAAGTTGGTTAAGGTTGACTAGCCTGAATATTACTCACAAAATTGCTGATGGGTTGCCATTTTGAGAATTGCTAGAGAACATTGTGGGATTGGCTGGTTTCAAACTTTAGTTGAACACTAAAACCTAGTCACTAGTACCAGCACGTGTCAAACCTTTGATTTGATGAATTTTGGTGTTAGAAAAATCTCATTCTGAATAGAGCTTTCAACTTCTACTGATATGCGGTATTTTAGCCTTTCCGATGTAAAATCTATTTCATCAACTTTTTCTTTGTTGAGATTTTTGTACAGCTGTTTTTATTTAGGACAACCACGTCATATTGAGCCCCCCCCCCCCCCCCAAAAAAAAAATGCAATGTCTCTCTGTCAATAATATTAGAAATCAATTCACAGTCTATCTTAAAATGCGCTGTTGCTTATATTCTATGTTCAAATTTTTTATTATATGCTCTATGCTCAAATTTTTTGTTCAACAGATTCTTGTAAATATAAGTTTTTAAAAAAATGTCCAAAATTCGGCTGCACTAAATCGCTTAAGTGCAAAATTCAATTGACAAAATGACCTACACATTAAAATCAAAACAGGATATGTATGTTTTGCAATCTTTATACCTTGCTTGTTCTATGAACTGGTTGGTTCATAATTCGGGTGAAGCGAGGGTGTATTCAAAAAGTTGTATTTTAATGTAGAAAGAAGGCTCATTTGAAGCTTATTTATCATAACAAGTTATTTTTAGCTTAGATAACATACAATCGTGGTGTAAGAAAAATACTGGAGTTCTTAATAATGTTTTTTCAGACTATTTTCCACTAATGTTAGGAAAATTTGATTTGAAAGCACAAATGTAAGATCTTGAAGCAGGAAAACCGAGGAAAATAATCCTTTCGTCTTTCACAGTGGTTACTATTTTGCCTGATTGGACCGACTATCGTCGCCAAAAATCGTAGCAGCTCATATCATGCTCGTACAAGAAAACGTCAGTGGTATCAATAGTCACATCCTTCTTAGTTTTGAGTTTGATTCTTCCTCTTTCACGCCCATCAATATCATCCGGGATACCACCCGATATGTACACTTTAAAAGGTGGGAGTCTTCGGGCCTATTCTCTATCCTCGTTCCCTCCCTCCCCTCCCAAGGGGAGGGGAGGGAGGGAACGTCCCAACGTATCTTCGTTTGAACTTAATGCACAGTATATAGCAGATTTGTTCTATTTTATGTAGGCTACCCATATTTTAGTCGTTACGAAATTCTCCTGTCATAACCTTGTTTAATTTGTAGGAACACGATGTTGCGGGACCCTTCGCAGATTTTCAGTGGTCTAGCTCATTTGGATCCTTCTTCTGGTAGTGCAGCTAACGGAGATTCGGAACAAGCTGCTGAAAACTATGAGGCCCTTCTCAGCCTTGCTGAAAGACTTGGTGAAGCCAAACCTAGGGGATTAAGTAAAGCCCAAGTAGACCAACTCCCTTGTTATAGGTTTGTTTTACTATTTATTTCTCTTCTCTCTCTTCTTTCCTCTTCCTGTCTCCCTCCCATTCCCATCTTTTTTTTTCTCTCTCTTTGTCTCTCACTCTGGTGAATAATAAAAGGAATATATGAAAAACGTTGAAAGCGACCAAGCGACGTATTTCGGTTCCTACACCTGATAGAAAGCAAAATTTTCTTGTCTATCTTGCAAATTTCTTTAAAACAGACTTAATTTGAAAAAAAAACCGGCTAACATAAAATACTAAAAGCACTTTTTCTGCAGTACGCAAAAGGAAGCTTTTATTTATTTTAAATTGTGTTCATTTACATTTATAATTTATTTTCGATTTAATTTTGGGTTAGGTTATTATTCATTTATTCGAATTTAATTTATATTACCCAGTTTTATTTATTTATTTAAGTTTTGAATTGCGAAGCCTTAGAACAAATGAGTTTTCTGATCCGAAACGTAAGCAAACCAAATACTCTCTGACAAGAACACAGATTTTCTTCGTTCGCTCAAGTGAAATTTGGTGACAGGCTAAATTTCACTCTTATCAGTATCTAAAATTATTTTAATGACCTATTCATTTTGTTAATACTAGTTTTTTTTAATGTTATATGTACATCTTACAGGAATAAAATTTGGCTGACAACCCTGGAATTCAGCTTTATAATAAATTACCTCATTACAATTGTTCAAACTCCTCCCTCTTCGGGAATTTTTTTTCTTTTGTAATGTTATATATACACAATACGGGAATAAAAACTAGGGGACAATTTTGGGATTAAGCTTCATATTGAATTATTCTGCTAAAGTTTCTTGAAAACCCCCCTTTCGAAACTTATTAATTCAGAAATGGACTTTCGTGGAATTTGACACCTGTGGAAACTTAGCTTTAAGCTTCGGCTTTCTGGTTTATTTAAAGATAATTTTATTGATGTATTAATGCACTTACTCGTTTCTGCCTTTTATCCGTTTTTTTATCATTTTTTTATATGATTAAGCCAACTCTACTGTTGGCTTGGGGGGGAGGGGGTATTGACTTGTCCTGTTGGTTTCCTTAGTTAAATATAAGTAGGTTTTCTGTATAAAAAAAAAACCTTCAGTTCACGTGAGGTCCGGCTGATAAAGAGAAATTCGAAAGAATTTTATATGAAAGTAGCTTTTGATAGCTTTATTTTTAATTACTTACTTTTTGACATACCACTTTTATATAATTTTATTTGCATAGATATTTAATAAACACTTGTATACAATTGTTTGATTCGCACTATTTTGAAATACTAGTTTTATATAGTATTACGTTATGTGTTGTAGTTTTCTATCCAAAAACACAAATAAAGAAAAGTATTGGAGGGGGGTGGAAATCACGGAGGCATGTATTTAAGATATCAGAAATTGAATCCGGACTAATGATGTTTGTTCCGTTGCAGATTTAGTGGTTATTTTGAGGAGGGCTCTCAGACCAATTGTGTAGTGTGTATGAATGACTTTGAAGCCAGACAACAGCTTAGAGTCCTTCCCTGCAGCCATGAGTTCCATGCCAGGTGTGTCGACAAATGGCTAAAGGTAAGAATGGCAAATTGTTTTACTACAAGTTTTTCCTCTGCTCGCTTCTACTTAAACATCCTTTTCATGAGATAAAGTATTGTGTTAACGTTTTGTCTATTTATGTAGTTGTGTACCACTCGCCAAGGCCGTATCCAGGGGGGGGGAGGGGGCTTCCCAAGTTTTTGGTTGATTCGTAAAAACTAACAAAAAGGAATAAACAAGTTTTTGATGCGTTTCTTAGAGTTTTTGTATAGAATAAGTGTTTTGTGGCAGGATCAATGACAAAAATCTAGTCTCTTGACCGTATTCCTGGATTCTATTCATAACCTAGTTTCATTAACCTTGTTTTGTTTTTGTATGATCTGATGCAAACATGGATTGATAAATGAGTTGCACTAGTCTTTGCTAAAGTGGTAGATGCCGCTGAAAATTGTGTTGATTCTTCACGATCTTTGGATCCTTGTAAAGTAGTCAGCAAAGAAATTTTCTTACACTTAAACATCTTTCACAATCCTTTGATAATTAAAAAACAATAATTTCTTATTAAAAATACCGCAATAAGAGATGTCCTTTCAACGTCCTCGTCTCCCATATTACCTGTTATTGTTAAAATATATTCTCTGAGTAAAGGAAGTTCAGGTACAAATGTATTTTCTAATTTCCTTGGGGGGTCCGTTGATTTTTGAATTAAAATGGAATAGTTGCGGGCATCAACTCATGGCTAATTGTAGAAAAAGCCAAGACAGATAGTCCAATTGAGCGAGAAGCAAACTAGGTATTAGTTCACCTCTTGTTAGGATTGTATAAAAAGGAGGGTAGGAGGTTAACCCCCCCCCCAAAAAAGACAGAAAATCATTCAAATGGCCTTACACTAGCAACTTTTAGAATTCAAAACTCAAGCCAGTCTATCATTAACGCCATCTGGCAATGCAGCCAATAGACTGGTTAGGGTTGTAGGCTAGATTTGATGTGAGGAGAAAAACAAATTCTTTAAGTGGAGCTAAACAAGGAGTTATTCCACTTGGTTAAGAGGAAAATGTGTGGGAAGTTTAAAGCACAGGATATTGAATTCAATAAATCAATGGGATATAGGCCTCGGATATGTGTCCGTCCCAGTTTTGACCCAAAACTTGTGTGACGAATCGGAAGTGGCGAATATGTTTTTATACTTGGCTCGTGTCTTATTGCGATTATCTGCTGTTTGATAATTCAAAGAGTGTTTTGTGACATTTTTGAAAAGAGAATATTTTCACTCTATCCAGTGATTTTTAGTACATTTAAAATTGAATCCTGGCTATTTTTTGTTGTGACTTTACGGGCAGGATGTGCGCATGACACGACAACCGAAATGGCTGCAAGAGGTTAACGCTAGATATAAGCCATGTAAGCCATCGTTTGTGACCAAACGTAAAGTAAGCAAATTCCTAATGAGAAAGCAAATCATCTACTGTTCTAGCACAGAATTTGTCAATTTTCGGACAATCTTTTGTCAATCTATTGCCCTACAGAATGTAGAGCAATGACATTGATGAAATGCATAAACTTGAAGCTTTTATGTAAATGTCAAAGATTTTTGACATTTAATGTTACAGATAGAAAAAGAGGGGATATTATCCATTACTTTGTGTCAAAAATTCTCTTCAATTCTATTGGTTTGTTGTTTTTCTTCTAATATTTTTGTAAGTCAATCAGATTATTCCTTGAATGAATGTCAGAAAAAAAGTCAGATGACCCCCCCCCCTTTTTTTTACCCATTTTTGTCTTGTATAAGTTTGTACCAGTAAAACGAAAGTAAAACCTGATTGGTTCTTTCTATGATATTTTAAGCCAGTAAAAATAACGCGAAGTGTTGAGTCGCAACAGTTTCTATCAGTAGTCGCTCTCTCTCTCTCTTTCTTTTTTTTCAATTTTTTTGTGTGCGAAAGTTTTCAGCCGTTCAGTATCTCTTATTTCTTTGTGTATCTGTCATCATGAAAGACCGAAATTTGAGAATGTCGACGTTCAATGGTGAATGTCCCAAATTCCTTTTTTTCTGGTTGGCTCTAGTCAGCATTGTCAGTTGTATGCATGGTTAGATTGTGACAGGTTAGGTTAGCTTAGGCTTCTAACCATTTCTGTGATTTAGGACCTAATTTAACTTAGCCTAAGGTTCGGTTTCTAACCCATTTCTGAAATAATAACTTTAATATTTACTGTCATAGTTACATAGTTTACTGTCATATGTCGTATTTACTGTCATATTTACTATTATTAATATTTACTGACAAATCTGAGTGGCAAAGCTGAATGAATCCAAGCAGAGAAAAAAGAATTTCGAACATTCACCGACGAATGTTGACATTTACCATATTTTGGTCTTTCCCCTTAACATATCCACCAAATAACTTAGAATATCATTGACACCAAACAACTCTATTTAAGGGACCTTTATGTATGGATGCTGGTGGAGGGGGGGGGATAACAAGATGATATTTCAGAATGTATAAACATGTAAATGTAATACTTCATATGAAATATAAATACCTATAGTAGGAATGAGAAATGATAAGTTTGGAATTTTTTTAAATATATTTTTCAGTCCCTCTAGATTTCCTCGGACCTCCTTTCCCTAGATATTGAAAAATACCTTTTTTGGGTCATTTTTCGTCGAAAAATGTCTTTTCTCGCTTTTTCATTGAACAAATTGAAAAAATACAAAATTACTCTCCCAGTCTTTGGTAATGAACATTTTCCCCAACCCCCTGCATTTCCAAGGCCATATCGAGGATTTTTTTCAGGGGGAGTGCTTTTACCAAGCAATGGAAAAATTTGTGTATAGGTATTTTTGTAATTTTGAGTCGGGTAAAAATCTTGGGGTGTGGGAAAATCCCTGAAATCTAGTTTTCAGGGACAATCCCTTGGTCTGCCGGACTCTAATGTAAAATCATTTTAAGTTTTCTAGAGAGTGACACCTTGTTAAATTCCACTGGATTTAAAGTGTTTTTGTTTTTTGTTTTTCTGGGAGAAAGAACTGAAATGTCATGTTTTTCAAAAGTACTATAAATATGTTTTTTCAAAAATTATGGATTTAAAGTGTTTTCTGGGAGAAACAGAATTGAAATGTCTGGAACAAAATCACTGAATCTACATTCGAAAAAAAAAAACAGGAGGCTTTTAGTAGTTAAAATAAAATCGGCCAATTATACATTACCCAGTGTAAGAAATGACGGCCTAGAACAAAAAAAAAAAATAATTTTTAATCTTGCGAGTTCAATTTTTATTGATACTTTATATAAGACTAATAAGTAAAGACCAAATACGTTTTTCTATGACTCTTTCTCTTATGCTATTTCGTTAGTTTTTTGCTTGAATTAATCCCTGTTATTGATTTTCCTTTTCTTTTGTTCTAGTCAAATCGAACCTGCCCGATTTGCCGAGGTGATGCATCAGATTTTTTTGCCGATTGAAAAGCCGGAACTGCGAAAATAGTATTGTGATTCCTCTATTTTCTGTGTTATCTCTCCTACCAATGGGTTACGTAGTGCTAAAATCACCTTGTGTCTCTACAAACTTTATTTTTTAATTGTACCCTTTAATCAGCATGTTTTCAATTTATATAATCTTGCGTCTTCCACTATGCAGTATTTTATTTTTCTCTCTTTCTTTTTTATTATTTTCTCTTCTATGTTTTTACTGTCCACGGGATATTCCGAAGTTATTGTATTAATTTCGCTATTTTTCTGTTCCCCCTAGGATGTTAGAATTTATATTGCTAAATTAGCTCCTTTTTTGGTGACTGAAAAATTTAGGTGGCAAAAAGAGAATTAAAGCCCAAGTTAAGAGATTTTTTATGGGGTAGGGGCGACACGGTTCTTTGTTGACTTGAAACGAATGTTTCTGTCATGTTTTGGGCTTGTCAGATATATAGCTGTTTAAACGACTTCATTTGTAGTTTCAAAGCAACTCTGCTATAATGAATCCTTTCACTGACCATCTGCTTTTCAGGGATAGTTTTGTATAGATGTCGTTGCTAGTAAGGACAATATCTTTTCTTAATCAGAAAATGCATGTTTTTGGTTAAAATAACTGTAAGGGTCTCTCCTTTTTAGTAGATAAATTGTGAATTGATCAAAGATACGAAGGACAAAAACAAAGATAAAGAAAGCATAAATCTGTTTCGAAAGTCATTTGCATTAAAAGCGCTATTTAAGGATAAGGACTTTTTAATCCAAAATTTTATAGCGAAAATCGGAAAAGTAAAAAAAAATTAAGGGGTTTTACTATAAAAAAATAGACCTGTAGAGTCGTCCCCCGATTTAATTTAGGGGTATGTGAGGATATTTCTGTTGAATATCTTTGCGTGTCAACAAATGTGGGTTTTAATTAAGAAATGGAAATAATATATCTTTTTTTTTCTTACAAGAGATTACTATCTCCTATCATAATTAAATAGAAAATAATAGGTTGAAAAATATAGACGCGTAAAAGTAGATATTTTCGTGATTAAATGGAGGCAATTTAAGCTCTTTTAGTTTATGTAGTATTGAAAATGTGTCGTATCAGGACTTTGTTTAAATTGTGTAAAAAAGTTGTTAAAATGAATAACACTTAGTTTTAGCTACATTTTATTTTCTATAGCTTTTTGTCTATATGATAATCTGGGGATAGTACAATTTCGTGGATTGTTCCTTCAAAATAGTGCTTAAATTGACCTTTATTTACTTTATTTATCCATCGTACATTATCAGTAAGGCTTGAGTAAAAGAACTAAAAGAAAATATTTTACCATTTCATGTGGTATTGGGGGGGGGATTTCATTTAAAGCACCAAAATACGAAAAAAAATAAAACTCGGTGTGAATAATTAGTTTTCCTGATCCAACCGATTGTACACTTTTCAACCGTTATGTGTTCATTCGGACCTACATTTTGGTGGGAATATGCTACAGAAATGAATCATAACCATACTTTACCCTGAAGGGAACCTGCTGTTCATTGTACAACCCCGTCCATATCTCTGATATAATGGGTTTTGGATCTATCAACTAAATCTTTTGTTGACGCGAAACGAATTTTTTTGTCAGGTTTAAAGTTGTTGATGTGATTTATTTATTTCTGGTTCTAAAATATTAAAATAAATTTCTGAATAAATATTAATTTCTAAAATAAACATTAAAATATTTCTGGTTCTAATTATTTATTTCTGGTTCTAAAACACTCTGCAGTAAGACATCCCTTCACTGATTTTTTTTTTTTTCTCCTAGATGTTATTATTCAGGACAATCTTATCTTCCATAGATTAATCAGTAAGTTACAGAAATCAGATACGTATATTTACAGTTAGGTCTAGAGGGGATGGTAAACAGGACAATCATGTGAAAACTGTTGGCAAGGTGGTTAAAACTACGGTATGCTTTAATAACTATGCTCTGAGACAGTCACACTTTCCCCCTGTATTCATGTTGGGAAAGAGCCCCCGACTTTACGTGCAATCCCATAGTTTTTGTTGTTGTTTTTGTAATGAATTCACCTGCTTTAGCTTGATTGTAAAAAAGTATTGCTATCGAAGGCTGAAGTTATGTATATATTAGGTCTAAGACGCAATGTTTAATATATACTTCAAGTATAAAATCTCAAATTATAAATTTGATTATTTAGTAACGTAAAAAAATTTAACAAAAGCTGAAGATTTTGGGTACCATTTTGTGGCTAAAGTGGTCATGTGATGCCATCTTCGATGAGAAAATTGTCTATTTGTAGAGGCGTTTGAGTAGTGTTTAAAGATCCCTTCGATTTATCCAAAAGTCATTATTTATCCTTGCGATAGGAAAGGACTCTGAATAAAGTCATCCCTGCGAAAGATCACTGTTTTAAGCTTGACGTTGTGTAAATCTTCGTCCCCTATCCTTCCCCCACATTTTCATGACTTGGTGCCACTGAGTATACTTAGATACATGATAAAACCAATCAAAATTCTTGATATTCATTTTATCAGATGATTGACACTAGGCATTGGCGCTGTTTCTGCTCCACTATTTTCTGAAGTCAGTTAAGTTGATTATAAAACCTACGTAAGCCCTGTGTCAGCAAAAAAAAGAATCCTTATCGCTCTTGGATCGTGATCCTGAAAATGATTCATCGTAAAACGCACCAATCGCAAAAAAACTTAAATGGATATGACTTCTGAATGGCTCAATTTGTACTCTTGTTGCTATAATAGCCCTCTCCCTCTCAAGAAAAAAAATATCCCTGGATCCCCTCTAAGGTAGGAAGGTTGTGTACACATGACGATTGTGACACATGATTCTCTATGGAAATGTACCATTAAAAATGTTAATTTTACATTGATCTTTCGAAAGATAGGTTTTATTCGGTTAATATTTGTACCCTTTTCTCGTAGATTGACATCCATACTGTCTTTCAGATTATGCTTTTTGTAGGGATACTATAATTTAACTGATGATATTTGAAACTTACGAAATTTGTTTATGTTTTGAATTCAATTATGTTCTGATTTGTTTTGTTTCTTATCATTTTGTTTCTGAGTTAAAATTTTTTCGTGCGTGAAGAAAATTTACTACTATCGATTCAAAAAGAATTTATGTCTTTCCGCTTTGTATGTAATATCTCTCAATAATTTTTCTTTTTCCTCTTTGCAATTTCACTGTCACGCTATTTATTTAAAAATAAATTTTAACATTTTTGAGGTAATAACAATTTTAAATATCTCATTCTTGCTTTTGTGGTGAAATTTTAAAGTATCTTTTCCGTAAATGTTTCTTCTTAAACAGCTTAACTTTTAATATTGCATCATGAAAGAAAAGGAATTTAAGATCTTCCTTTTCTATGAGTTAACACTATATTGTTTAAATTTAATTTTTTCTTTATTAAATATTGTGCTTATTAATTACCAAATTACCTTGCAAATTACCGTCTTTATTCTGAAAACTTTGGGTTGTATAAAAAGGATACAATTTAAATTTAACTCCTGTTATAAAAGAAAATATGTAGATCATATGTTCTTAAAAATAATTGCACGAGAAGCCTATTTTTAAGTTTTTGAAGTTTCCTGCCCAATTTTATGTTTTTACAGACACAGAAAGGGAATCTGGAATAATATTTGTGCCCATCCCCCTCATCCATCTAGAAAAGGCTTTTCGCACCCAGTTTTTTTTATAGGAAAGTAATTTTTTCTATGTTGTAAACCGCTTCAAAGCACGGTTTTTCATTTAGTAGCACAATGTATATACTCAAGTGGAATTCAAACTGATTAAATCCGTTTCGACGAGTCAGAACGTTTCGCCTCTTCATGTAAAAAGCTACTATGAGCGTCCAATGCGGACGCAAAAACGTTCTTGATTGGGCAGTATTAATTAGAACGTCTCTGAAGCCTTTTCTTTGCTTATTTCAAAATCAAGTAAAGATTAATTTAATTTGTATGCTGCGTCTTCATTCTTAGTTTTTTCTTTCTAAAATTTGCTCTTCTTTCTCTCTCCCTTTTTTTGGTTGAAGTGTATGTCTTGGTCCTAAATAACCTTAAAGCTTTAATTGCTTAGGTCTTCATTGGGTGTTCCTCAAGGTTTTTTTTTTTCTTTTTATCAAGAAATCTCAATGCCAGTTAGCACAATACTTGATTGTAATCGCTCTGGCAGTAATGAAAACACCGTCGCCAATTCTATCTTTTTCCTTCTTGTTTCTCTTCAATAATAACTGCTTATATAGATCTCGAGTTTTGCGTTTAATCCTCAATTAACTGGTAGATTTTTTTAGCACATTCCACATTAACATTGGGGTGATTTACCAACCTAAGGGAAATTTCAACCCTTAAGCCAAGCTCTGAAAGAAGACGGTAGATTTTGTCAACTGAGATCGATCAAGTGATGGCGCTATATTTGGTTCATCTGGCATTTCTCCTTAAAATAAATATTCTACCAAGTCTTCGTAGAAAAACTCGCTTAGAAAAATATATCCTGGAAAGAACACCCCTTTTGGCTACTTCCGTAAATAATATTACCTATAAATCTCTGCCTCGAAATTTTCTACATGTGGACTTACCGTTAATATATTACATTTGTGTTTTAGACAAAACTAAAACAATATTCTATTACAATATTTTGATACAATAGGAAAATTTTCCTGCAGGAAAATTTTGGATAACAAAGATTTCCGGCCATTAACCAGCAGGAAACCAAAAACTAAGCTTGTAAGGGCAGATGGCGGATGCATCGTGTACAGATTACAATTTTATCAGTACAAATATTTTGGTACTGACCTTTCGGCCCGCTATATTCAGAAGATGCCCTTTTTTGGTACTTTCATCATATATTTTTTTTTTTTTTTTTTTAATGCAAACCAAATATTTTTTAGAGCCATTTTTTCTTGTGATGGATCGAAACCTGGTTGCTGAGATTAACTCCTACTCTGAATCTGGCTTTAGATTTTGGCTAGATCTGACTAGGTAAAATACTACTGTTTTGCTAATATCTCACTTAATGAAAAGTAAGTTTTGTAATACAAACAGGTAGTAGTACTATAATTTTTTATAAATCAAAATAAAAGAAAAACTGTCAAAAACAGACAAAAAGCTAAGCTTGTGAGGACTTTCTGCTAAGGTAATAACTACAAAGATCAGCCAGAATGCACATGGCAACATCGCTTGGTCGTTATAGTGCGAATAATTTCCGTCTTCTATTAGAACTAAGCTTTAGATTGGTCTTTATCACTGTAAACCCCTTGCCTTATCCCCCTATTCTTTCCAAAAGCGGTAATACCTCATTTCTATATTGGCGCCGTTCCAAATAGTTCATTGCTTATTTTGTGTCCCTTTACTGTGACGGGGACCTTTTTTTCGGTTTATTTTAGTGATTACTGTTTTATAGTAAAGCTTCGATTGTATGTTTTGTAAATTGTGTATTTGTTACTTAAACAGACTGTTGTTTTGGTGTGGGTAATAATTGTAGAGATAAATAAGCAGAACTGTTTCAGTTTTGCTGAAAACGCTCCTTATCTTAAAATGGAGTTTCTAAAGGGCTAAAAAATTATTTTTTCAAATTGTTTATATTTGTATTTTGTGTTTCTCTATTTTGATTTAAGTATCACTGCTTGAGATTAAAAATTAATACACTGTAAAACACAGCGTATCTGAAAAGTTACTATATTCAAGCGGTAGTGCATAGTAATATTTTTTCATAGTAATATTTTTTCTTTTGAGAAAAAACATTTTTGAAAAAATTATGCTGTGCCTGCTACTAGCTGAAGCATTGTTAGTTAATTGAATATGGGCACTTTTTAAACACCCTGTTTTTGAAATGTTTATAAGCTGTATTCTATATTCTGTATGCTTCAGTTTGAAACATTGATTTTCTTTCTCGATTTTTCGGTTGTTTCGATTTACATAAAATTAAATTTTATTAGTCGGATTTGGAGCATAAGCAAGGAGTAGAAAATCACGCCACGGCTCGATGTTTAATCTTGTATTTATAGTTTAATCTAGATTATACGTTGGAATTTATGTCGAGGACTAAAGTGGCGTTTCCGGAAAAGGCACATTGTAAATAAAAAAAAATGGGTTTTTAAAGCTTAAAGTTCTAGGGGATGCGGGGGGGGGGGGAATCAAGTACATACACGCGTTGTGTCTGGTTATACTTGCTTATGATACTGGTTTTGTGCTAATGTTAAAATTATAGTGTTTTTCTTTCTCCAAGAAGGGAATAAGCAAATGCAGGTAATGCTATATAAGTTTGCAATGTATATTTTTCTGTGATGTTCATTTTTTAGGTTTTATGGATTGTTAGTGTTCTAATTAATTGTGTAACGATGATGAAACAAAGAAATTAATCAACTTATAAATAAATTTCCGTAATATAACCACTACTGATAGATTTTGTTAATTCGTTTGAGCTAATGAAAGTAGATATGTTTTTGGCCCATGGTATCAACTTATTCAGTGAAGTTGAATTTGCTTTATTCTGTGTAGATTAATCCGTTTGTATCCTTTAATGTTTCTTATAGGGAAGTAGGCACAGGAGTTATTGTGTCAGAATCTGGTGCAAATAACATTTTCGAATTTTGGGAGGCGAATCGCGCTACCATTGGGGAAAATCGCATCAAATTATTTCTTGAGAACTTCGAACGGGTGTGATTGGCAATTTTCCATCAGATGTTTATTTTTTTTTTTTTTTTTTTCGAATAAGAATTAGTCAATGTTGTCTATACTTAGACTTGAGCCTTTCAAATTGTTTGCCGCATAGGCAAGAACTTTTTTAAATTAAAAATTACTAAACAATTTGATTTAATTTTTGTCTCATCATTTGAAAATTGTTTTCAATATTCTTTTGGATTGTTCACCTCGGTTGTGACGTCTGGCCTGGTGCACTTGGCGCTTGTAAGTGGAGTGCACCCGGAAGTTATCCAAACTAAACGTGATTTGCTGTTTACTAATTATTATATGTGTGCCGTGTCTATTGGTGGGTATGCATTTGTTTTTATTTTTCAGCCTTTAAAAAAAATATTTCCTGCGATTTAAGTATTGGCTTAGTTGTGTGTACTATTGTATTTTTAAATTGTAGTTGCACAAATAAAATTATTGAAAGATATTTTGTAATTTGTGTTGTATAATTTCTAGGTTGACTTACTTATCTGTAATTGAAAAGTTCAGTGTTTAAGCGTTTTTTGTTTTTTGTTTTCTTCGAATTGCAAACATCCCGAAATGAAACTGAATGCTATTAGTACGCTAATGAAATAAGGTCTGTTTTTGTATCGGTTGAGGTATTTTAGCGATTGCAGAAGGGCTCTAAAATATCCGTTTTTATGACCCTTGGTATTAACCAAGTGACATATAGCAATCGCAAATTCTGTCGGTCTGTCTTTCAGTCTGTCGGTCTCGGTTTTGCTACTTTAGGCACTTCTAGGTAAGCTAGGACGATGAAATTTGGCAAGCGTATCAGAGACCGGATCAGATTAAATTGAAAATAGTCGTTTTCCCGATTTGACCATCTGGGGGGCGGAGTGGTGGGCCCGTTAATTCGTAAAAATTAGAAAAAATGAGGCATTTTTAACTTACGAACGGGTGATTAGATCTCAATGAAATTTGATATTTAGAAGGATATTTAGATACATGATGGACATAGCCGGAACGGATCCGCTCTCTTTTTGATGTAGTTAGGGGGGGGGGGGTAATTCTGAAAAATAAGAAAAAATGAGGTATTTTTAACTTACGAAGGTGTGATTAGATCTCAATGAAATTTGATATTTAGAAGGATATCGTTTCTCAAAGCTCTTATTTTAAATCCCGACCGGATCTGGTGACATTGGGGGAGTTTGGGGTGGGGGAACCTAAAATCATGGAAAACGCTTAGATTGGAGGGATCAGGATGAAACTTGGTGGGAAAAATAAGCAGAAGCCTTAGATACGTGATTTGCAGAATTGGAACGGATCCGCTCTATTGGGGGTGTGTGTGTGTGTTTTAATTCTGAAAAATTAGAAAAAATGACGTATTTTTGACTTACGAAGGAGTGATCGGATCTTCATGAAACTTCATATTTAGAAGGACCTTGTAACTCAGATCTCTTATTTTAAATCTCAACTGGATCCAGCGTCATTGGGGGGGGGGACCGGAAATCTGAGAAAATACTTAAAGCGGAGAGATCAGGATGAAACTGGATGGGAAGAATAAAACCTGTCTAAGATACGGGACTGACATAACCGGATCTGCTCTCTTTGGTGGAGTTGGGGGGGGGGGGGTAATTTTGATAACAGAGGTATTTGTAACTTACGAAAGGGTGACCAGATCTTAATGAAATTTGATATTTAGAAGGATCTTGTGCTTTAAAGCTCTAATTTTAAATTCCGACCAGATCCTTTGACGTTGGGGGGAGTTGGAGGGGGAAACGGGTGATCGGATCTTAATAAAATTTGACATTTAGAAGGAATTCATGTCTCAGAGCTCGTATTTCAAATCCCGACAGATCTTTTGACATTGGGGGGAGTTGGAGGGGGAAATCTTGGAAAACACTCGGAGTGGAGGAATCGGGATGAAGCTTGGTGGATAGAATAAGTAAATGTCCTTGATACGTGATTGACGTAACCGTATTGGATTCGCTCTCTTTGGGGGAGTTGGGGAGAGGGGTTCAGTGATTTGGCGAGTTTGGTGCTTCTGGACGTTCTAGGACGATGAAAATTGGTAGGCGTGTCAGGGAGCTGCACAAATTGACTTGATAAAGTCGTTTTCCGAGATTAGAGCATCTGGAGGGCTAAAGGGAGAGGAAAAATTAGAAAAAACTAGGTATTTATAACTTACGATTGGATGATCAGATCTTAATGAATTTTGATATTTAGAAGGACATCGTGACTCAGAGCTCTTATTTTAAATCCTGACCGGCATTAAACCTCTGATTTTCCTTTTAAATCAATCTATTGATTCTTAGAATTTTGTTAGAGCTCATACAATATGAGCTCTTGGCTCTTCTTGCCTCGTCATAAGTGCCATATGAGCTCTTAGCTCTTGTTCTTTTTTAGAACTAAATCCACTTGTGTAAGTCCTTTGTATGTTGTTCTCAGATTGCAATGAAAACTTGTATGTTGCAACATTAAGCCTTCTGCACAGCTTAGATACCAATACAGTTATGAAAACTCCTATCTTGCCCATGAGAAGCTTTTGGTACAGAGCTCTTAACTTGGCGCCTCCTCCAAGCCCGCGCTCCGACGCATAGATTTACTACAACACCATATGCGGGAACGCAATTTTGTTTTGTTGCATACACAGCTTAGATACCAATACCAGTTTCCTGTTACCAATTAGACACCAATACCAGTTTCCTGTCTCCAGCCGCTAGTATCGCTACCGCGCACTGTGTCCCAAAAAATAAATCGAGTTTTCATAACTGTATTGGTATATATGCTGTGGCTTTCTGAAATAAGAAGTATTGATTGTTTGAATCTTGGACAGGCTGAAAGGGGGCGGTCTCAGCCTTTAAAAAACAGCGCAGTGGTCACTATAACATGACGTATGGAACAAAGAAAAGAAAGGATATAATAAATGAAAAAATCAAATCAAATAGGTAAAAAAAACGAAGATTTTCTCAGCAAGTTATTATATAAATTGTTTTTCTAATTAAAGTAACTAGTTTAATTAAAGTAATTAGTAATTAATTTAATTAGATTAAAGTAACCGTAAAAAAAATTTCTAGTTTTTTCTAAAAAAAAAGAAAGGTAAAATCTAACCTTTTGAAGCGAACTCAACTGAAGAGAAAAGACACAAGAAGGGAACTACTACAAGAAGAGAAATATTTTGTTTTTTATGAGCTCTGAGGACGACTTGTCGAAATATTTGCTTGTTTTTCGTCTTTGTATTTTGCTACTGGCTCACAAAATTTTCGTTTTTTTCACCTATTTGATTGTATTTTTTATTTATTATATCCATTTTGCTCTTTGTTTGATACGTCATGTATAGCCAGTGTGGTCTTAGAATGTCTTCACTATAATATGGGCTATTTGGACTCAAAATTGGATATGTCATTTTTACAGGTCTGTAACATGGGTCCTTGAAAATGTGAAGAAGATATGCCCGATGCTTTACACTAAAGTAAGAGTCATACATAAATGTTGACTGTGTCCTGTTGACGGTTCTGGAACGTGGGTAGGGTAAGTAAGATTTGCTTGATGCTTTACAATGTGAAATGAGTCATGAATAAACATTGATTATGTCATGTTAAAGGTTCTGTAACGTGGATGCTTGGAAGGGTAAGTAAGATGCACTAGAAATTTTTCCAGATGCGGTGTGATCATACTTTCTAGGGCTATTATGGGATAAAGGTAAAAAGGGTGGGTTGTTTTCTCTATGTTAAGCTGCCATGCATAACGGGCCGGACGAGAAGCAGGAGAACGTTCGCAAGCGAGTACGAAGAGGTCACAAGAAAATACTGAAAGGAATAGGGACCACTTAGGTGGGAGTTTAGAGTGGAGTGTTCAATCCAAAATAAAAGATGTCAATGAGGAATTTTGTGATGACAGAAATGGAACCTTAGCAAATATTTTTGTTATATAACTGCAGTTTAGTCTTGTTAATCCGGTGTATGTTGCTCCAAAAACCTGTCGGATTATTATATATTTCCAGATTATTGACGGTATAACTTATACAGTGAAAAATAGGAAGATGCGCAAAAAATTCTGATTATGGAAATTTTATATGATTTTTGCGTATACCAATTTTGCATAGGTTACATGTTGGCTAATATAAATAAAGGCTGCTGGAAAGGGAAAAAAGAATTCTGATTACGGTAATTTAATGTGATTTTTGTGTATACCCATTTTACACAGGTTACACGTTGGCTCATGAATAAAAGTTGCTGGAAAACGAAAAGAGAAATATTGTCTCACTTGAAATGATGTCTTTTGTTGATTCTTTTGAAGATAGACTGCTATCAATTTTTCTCGAAGTTCCTTTGGATTTGAACTGCTTCTAGATCAACATTGTACTTCTGAGCCCAACAGAAAAATGTATTAGCAGCCCAGAAGGCCTCATAACACATAACAGACAGGAATTTTCGGCTTCGTCCTGTTTTTTTTTTTGTCCCGTCCGGCACTCTCGGTGTCTTACACTATAAAACTCGTCAAAACTGTCTTCATCAGTTTGCTTACCATATTATTACCATATATAAAATTCAAATAACTATTCGCTTACTATATTATCCCATATATACTCGCTCAAAGCACAAAAACTGTCTTTATCTGTTTGAAATGAACTACATCATTTCCTGCAAATATCTTGTCAATTATTTCTTCGTAAATAAGTGTTTAGATTTGTCTCCAACAGCTCAGAAGTTAAAGAAGCCGCTTTTTCCCCTACAAAGAAAAGGTTACCAAGGCCATGGAGGGCTTGTCGGACTATCGAACGTGCCGGATTGGTAATTATTGGATTATTGAGATTGGACTGTAATACTGTCTACAGAGAAATAAGATGGAAATACTAAACAAAAGAAGTTAAGTACTTAAAAACGCATCGATAAAGCAAAACAAACGCCGAACTAAAACTGCAAAAATAATGCAATTAAATAAATAAAACAAAAAATCGCTAAAATAATGAAGCCAAGGTTCTGTGTATCTTTTTACATATTTGTGTGGTTTTTAGATCATTGCTACTTTATTCAAGGCTTGTTAAGTGAGTTAAATTCATATTGTTTTCTTTCTTTTGCATTATTTCGTGGCAACGAACTGTAAGTATGGAGTGATTTGGCCCAATTGTAGCCGAAAACTATAAAAAATGATATTTTGATAAAAATGGTTTCCTCAAAAAATTGGTCTTTTATGCTGATTTCAAATATATAAAGTCTGTTAACTTTAATGTGACTCATCAGAAGCTACGAGCGTGAAAAAATTTGCCTGATTTGAAAAAAGGGAAAACGCCCCCCAAAAAATCCAGGAATCTTAAAACATCATCAGATTCAGCATGTCAGAGGTTTCAAGCACCTATCTTAAAAAATGTGGAATTTCGTTAGTTTTCCACAGAAGAAAGATCACAGAATGATGTGTGTTTATTTGTTGTTTTTTTCCCAGGGATTATCATATTGAACCAACGGTCCTAAAAGATCAGGATATTGCTCATTCTAATGGATATAAAAACTTCTCGTGCCTTTTTAAGTGACCAAACAAAATTGAAGGACACCTAGCCCCCCCCCTCTTCAACGCCCATTACTTCCTCGAAGACTTCTGATAAAAATTTTAACATAATTATGTTATTGAGCATAGTTGAAAAGTCCGATAACTATGCTTTTGGCGGTGATATAACCCTCCATAGTCCGTGGGAAAAGGGCTGTTAGTTACACAGTTTGCCCATATTTTTTACATGTAGTATTTGTTATTGGGAAATATACGGTAAGTTTTCGGGGTAATGTTGCTGCGGGGAGGGGTGTATTTTCCACGGGGAGAATTTAATGTGGAGCGGAAAGTTTCCGGGGAAATTTTATACCGGGGGGAGGGAGATTTTCTGGCACGATTTGATAAACATTCAGAAATTAAATGAAAGAACCAATTGTTTCAACTAAAAGTAAGGAGCAACATTAAAAATTAAAACGAACGGAAATTATTCCAATTATGAGCGGCTGTCCCTTCCTCAGTCTCCTTCTTCTCGTTAAAGTTTGACTTTGACCCGATTCCTTAGGAAAGACTACTCAAACGCAAGGGCCCCCCTTTGATTTTGAATCAGAAGTGTTTTTAAAGAGATTTAAGACTTTAGCAAATATACTGTACCATTACGCACAGAGAACACTCATTTTTTGAAAAAAAAATGTTAAACGTGCTCTTTGTGCAGGACTAAATGCAAACCGGAATTTCGCCCTTTGAAGGTATGTATTCCCCTCCCCATTTATGCCGCTGGTTTGATGAGTTAATTCCGCTTAGAAATACTGGCAATGGAGGACCAACGTAAACTTGGATGAGCTGTACTTTTTCATATATGCAACAGAAATCAAATCTTTGTTAAATCTAAGTTTCAGAGGAATTTACCCCCCCCCCTTTTCATTCCTCTTCTGGTGATGACCGACCTTGTGGACTAGATTGTCCTTTTTCCCGGATGTGTACCGACCAATCTCAATAATCCTCTGACGGACTGGTCCCTTTGGACCAGCTTGGGATCTGGTGCGCTAAACGTGTTCTCTTTGATACTCAAAGTTTAATGCTGTCTGTAATAAGATTTTACAAGGTTCGAACATCCCAGCCCTGAGTATCAGGTTGTATTTATCAATCCCAGTAAAAAAAAAAGCTAAAAATAAACTAGATGAACAGTGATCTTTTTAATTTATATTTATATGATTATTTAAAAAATTAATGATTTCTTCCTCTGAGTCTGTCAAGGATTGTTACAAATGGTCCTTTTGGGATTTCGGTCGGTAATAATTCAATTTCTCGTCGCAATCGTTCCTGGATTTCTTTTTCGTATTTTTTAAATTCCTCTACCATTCCAATATCATTGTATAACTGTTTTACAATAGCTCTGCATTCCTTGTCCTTGATTCCATAGTTTTTCTGAAATAAAAATAATTATCCAACTACTTCTGAATATTAACAAAGATGAAAGAAAAAGTAACTTAAAGCATCGTGTCATTTTTTACTAATCTTTTGAAGAAGTACCCAATGAAGTGGCGTCAGTTAAGGAAATACAGGGGGGGAGATAAAAAATATTTTCAAATTCTAGGCAAGAATTCTAGGTAATTCTTTTTTTCAAAGAAAACCCGCAAAAAAGCTATTGTTTCAAAGAAAATGCCAAAAAAGAGGTATTCTTCAAAATCTATGGGGGGAGACAAACCCCCACACTAATTAATGCTACTGATCTGATTTGGATCATAAACACCTCTCTGTCTCTAGTTTTGGCTAGCTTATGCTTACAATGATTAATGCACTTTATTTAGCCTAAAATGACATCCCACACAATTCAGACATTTAAATACATTTTTTTCTTTATTAAGTGTCCCTAATTTTGTCGAAGATTTATTAAAAGAAAAGACTATTTACATTAAAAAGAAAAAACGAAATAGTAGAGGAAATAACTTAACTGATGGAACTAAATGAGACTAGTAAATTTTTAAACGTAATGTGATGCGTGTTTCTAGTATGTTCTTTTTTTAATATTTACCAAGTCAAATTACAAATTAAAAGAATTGCCGTCTATATTTTGCCAGTTAGAATAAATGCAAACAATGGAATAAATATTATAGGAAAAATCCCACCCTGTGTAGACGCCTGATAGAGATTCTGCGGTTACCTTTTTATTTTCATATAATACCTGCTAGTCGATACAATGAATTCTTATCAAAGCAACGAAAACGCTTCTAAAAAGCATATGCGCGAAATATTAATGAATTCCAAAAAAAAAAAATTCTAAAAGCCAAATTGAAAATTATAAATGCCACCATTTACATTTTTAAGCATTCTTTCGTCTTTTTTGAGTTTGGCGAATTCACTCAGAATTACTTGTACTTTTTTAGAAGAAATATATTCTAAATTCTCCCATAGGAATTCTATAGTCCACAATCCATTAATTGGTATTTCATTTTCCCCCTTTTAGGCTGTAGGCTTATTTTGTCGCATAAAATCAATTTGGAATTTGACTGATTGTCTTAGTATAAAACAAATACAAAGTGTTAAAATCCTTTTATAACCAATATCATAATACTTCTAAAAGGGGGCTAAAAAGAAATTAGTTATTTTAATAATCATCCTATCCTAGGCTGGGTTAAAACTTTGGCTTGTTAAAAATGTCGTAAGGCGAAAGGGGTTCAACCATAGAGGTAGGAAAAATAAGGGTAATTTTTTAAAAACTTATTGGTCATATTACATCGTCACGGCATTGGGAATTATATTTAAGAATCGAATAAATATACATCACTGGGTGAGAATCTAGCATCAAGTTTTTATTTTAGCTATATGACTTTCAGCAATCCAAAAACATTTTGGTAGTGTGTAGAGCATATTTAGAATCGAAAATTTAATTTCAATTACATTTTTACTTTTTCAATGAAAATACTAATAAAATGGTATTTTCAATAAAAATGCCCCCAAAAACCCTCCCCACAATTGATGCAACTGACAAAGAGCGAAGGAATGGCAACCTTAGTAAACGCTATATAATCATAGCCATGTGGCTTGATAATTACCTAAAGTCCATTATCTAAGTTAACAAGATAAGTAAAAAAGCAAAAACAAGTATCTATTGATGATTGTTTATTTAGCTTTTATGATTAGAAAATAAATAGAAATTAAAATTTTATATCTGTTAAATTAAGAAGGGAAGACTGTTGAAACTAGTGTGTTTTGGGGGGTCCTTTAGTCCGGTACCTTGCAATTTTCTATATTTTCTTATGAGGGGTGAAAGTTGTGTTTAGCTATCTGCCTATCCCTAGAATATTTGGTAAGCTTACAAACGATTGATTGTGAAGATTTTTAGCTTTTTCCCAAATTTATTTCGATATGTTTAATTAAACATTTTGGTTATTTACGATTTTAGAGGAAAAATTTTGTATATATTTTCTCCAATCATGGTCTTGACTGTGTTTTACCTTAAGAACTTCTATTTGTTCAGGTGTTCCCTTTTCTAGGGCAGTAGCTAAGAGCCAAGTACATTTTCCATCTTCAATATCTGTTCCATATTTTCCAGTTATGGATTCATTCCCAAAGCAGTCAATAAAATCGTCTTGGGCTTGAAAGTAGACGCCTGTTTCAAGTAAAATGTTCTTGACAGCTTCAATAAACCTGGGATCACCAAGGCCAACCTGTCCAAATAGGAAAGTATGAGAAATACTTTTTATCGAATATGCACAATTTTTTGGCAAAAATTCTGTAATCGATTTGTGTTGCCTGTATGTTCGTAGATTTAGATGTTTTGTCAGGCCAATATCAATTGTTTTTGTAAGTTTTTGGTTGTAAGCATACACGAATACACTGGTGTAAATAAAATGTCCTTTTTGGTGTATTAATACAAACCCAAGTTTACGGGTCTTTCTGCTTTGTGTTTTGCTTTTATTCACTAAATTGTTGTCTCCATTGAAAGAAGTTCAAAAAAAGATGTTTCGAACTTTCCCAAGTAGTTTAACGGTCTATTTTACATGTAAAAGTGAACTTCTATCGAAAGTTCGATTTGATCTAGAAAAACTAAAAAAATATTACATAGTTTCTAAAAATACTTATAATCTTTTGGAAAATTTTTGCAAGTACCTAAGAATACAAAAACACTTAGAGTTATAAAAGGGCGAAGCTAGGCCCCGACCAAAATAAAGGGAATCAATTTGTTCCTTTTACATAGCTTAAAATATCACATCTTGAAAGTCAACAAAATATTTTCTTATATAAATTATTTTTAATTTTAACCAGAAAATATTTTTTTTTATCTTGCCTGGCTTTTTCTTATACTCTGATACCCCCCCCCCCTCTATATAAAGGTTCATAATAGCAGCCTGATAGTCTATCTTTACGCTAAGGCTCACCCTGAATCCATTTTCCTGTTATCCGTAATTCATATCAGTAGTATAGCTGTATGGAATCACATGAGAACATCTTTATTTGGGTACTAAAGCTTACGTATACTACACCAATAACGCCTTATTTGGGCACTGAAGCCTGTCTATACCACAGACAGAACACCTTATTTGGGCACTATAGTTTACCTATAGTCCAAAGGTCACGCCCGAGGATTGTCCTAGTTAAATGTTTGATAGACAGAAGTTTAAAAACGAGAATTTCGAATAGTGGTTCAGTGACATCAGTTTTGAAACGGATAGAGACAACAATTTTTAAGTATCTCTACTCTCTCTTTAAACTATCCTAAGGTGTAGGAAATTGCATAGAGACAAGTTTATAACATGTGTTATAATATACGGATACAGTAAATCTTTCTGTAATTTTGGTTTGACTTGTATTTTCCTTTAGGATTAAATGCATAATAATTAAATGCAGTACTCATTAAATAAATTATTAAACTCATTAAATAAATAAATTTGCCAGGAATCCTTACCGTTTAAAATTTACTGTTTTTTTTTTCATTTTGCATGTAATATTAATTTATTCTGGAAGACATGAGTTGCAGAAGTTCCATAGAATGGAAAATGTTTGAGGTCTTACAAGAATACGGGTGGAATTAAAAGAGTTTTTGCTTACAAACAAGCACATGAGAGGGAACATCAGTACTGAAGCTTAAAATTTCAATGACAAGAAGAAGGTCCAGATAGGAGGGTTTGATAACACTGTAAACCAGCTTAGACACCATTTTGGAAGTTCTTCAAGAATTAAAAGATGAAAAAGAGCCAAAATGGGGACAAAATAATAAAAGAAAAAGCCAAAGTTCTCCACCGCCGCATATCCTGCTTTGACTTTATTCTGACACTTATGTTCATGAGCCAGGTCATGCTCAGGACCA